>NC_081412.1:568668257-568763857 GCF_030272615.1 Cryptomeria japonica | reverse complement strand
ACTTTCAAACGGTATAACATTTTTTGAAACCGAAACATGCGTCACATCCTATGCTTCATCTACTATAGGGAAAAATTAAAAAAAATTAAATTTCATAAGGTTTTGACCAAGTTAAGGTGGTCAGACATAGGAGTTTCTGAATTTCTGAAAAGCTGTAGTAAAAAAAATCATAAATAATTATTTAATTCATAAAAAATTAAAAAAAAAAATGTGTCACATCCAGACATGAGTCTTATACTTATATTATAAATATTATAAAAAAATATTAAGATTTGATTTTGATTAGGGTGGTCAGACATACATCTACTTCATATTTTTTTCCTGAAATTTTAGTACCACTGCATTGAAATTTTAAATTTTTATCAAATAGGATTTTTTTTTTTCCAAAAAAAAACTAGTAGCTTAGAAACTAAATTCAATTTTCTATATATTCTCTTCTTACATATTTTAAAAATAATGTTCACAACTTATTCAAATTTTCATGTCAAGTTGCATAACTCTGATTTTTTTGAAATTTCATTGCCACTTAAGGACCTGTTTTGGCACACCATGATCCTGCACATACCCATATTCTTCATACTATTGACATTTCTAGTGGTATATGCAATTTTGTTGTCCAAGGTTTTTTCTATCTATTAGATTGTAGTTACTATAATAATTCTTAATGAAGCTTATGTATTTTTTCTAGTTCACTGACCTTCATGATACTAATGAAGATTTGTGATGTTGAATATAAGTGATATACCAAGTTCTTCTAATAATTAAATCTCATCTAGGTGTTCCTTGAATCAAACTTCTTGAGAATATTACATGGATCGATCTTTATCATCATTATCTTTTTGCATGTGCCTACTGGAATTATTTATTATATGAGGTATACCATGAATTCATCCCAAATTAAAATAATTTATGTCTCCACTTTTCAGATCTAATCATCCTTTTGATTTTTTATCCATTATCTCAAACTGCTCCCTAATATTCAATTGTGTATTATTTCTATGTAACTTACAAATTCTTCCATCGTTGCACTTTTTTTGTTTTCCTTATTGATGTCTCTAAGTTTTGATAGTCCTTTTGAAGTAATTTATATCCATTAATAATCTAGGTTAACCTAACTTCAACTTCTATGACTCAAGGATAAACCATCATATATGAACATCCTCTAATGGAACATAAGATACATTTAATCTTGTCAATCCAGGGATGTATACTTGAAATGGGACAGCACTATATGTGCACTATTAACCTACCTAATCTTCTATTTCCTAAGGTAACTAATTGAACAAAAGAAAATATTGCATGTAAACTAGAATATAATTATAGAAAGAAACTAGCTTATATAGAAATAACAAATAATAATAAAAATAATTAAGAAGTAAACTCTACTATTCTCATTAAAGAAATAATGTTGCTATAGGATTACATCAATTGCATAACTATCTATTTCTATGCTATGCTACAAGCTTGATAGAATTAAACACAACAATAGAATCAAAACAACTAGCTAATATACATAAACAAAGCATAGAGTCGTATTACTTCAAGTGGGCCCTATCTCATGGTAATACACTCTCAGACTAATAGTGATATGAAATAACTAAATCATAATTTATTCATTCATGAGAATTCACCATACATTCAATAAACTATAAAAATTGATACACAATAGTAATCTTGCACTAAGAGAGTTGTTAACCATATTTAGTCTTTCTTGGAATCATATATAGACTAAATACAAGTAAATAACTATTTCTATCTGCCACTCATTCCACAATTTAGGGAAGAGTATTATTAACTACATAAAAAAATGTAAACAAACTTAGAGTCCTAATATGAATATCTAACAAACCACTTTGAAACATAAATGTCCACAATGCAGAGTTACACCATAATCCGAACTGATAGTTATTAAGGACAATAGCCATGTGCCAAGTAAGTCTTTAGGACAATATCCTTCTAACAATTATTGGATGGACAACTTAGCATTGACTTGTTCAAATTTCACTTTGCCCCATTGCTACAACAACTGCACAAATTCTATCATTAACTAAAGGAATTCCTTCAGTAAATCTAGTTTACATGCTAGTTAAAAAGTTAGTGCACAAGAACATTCCACATAATTCTAATAAAATAAATCCATCACATATTCACACACAATTAAGCATTAATATGTTATTTTATCATTCATTAGATAAACATACTATAATGCCTATGAATAGTCTTAAGGGTAAAAAGTATCAAGTGAACTAGGATATTTAGGTTTGCAACATATTAAACATGAAAGTTTGATAATTTAAAGATCATGAAATGAGTCATAAAATAGACCCATCATCCCCTAACTTATGCATCTTCTTGTTCCTAAGTATATTAGTGCGATTATTTCCTCATCAAGGTGAGTTCTTGGAAATCAAAGTGTGTGGTTATCCCATCATGTTGAGTGAGTGGAATTCAATAGAAGCCATTTGTTAATTCAATCCTGAACCATATAGGGTCTTCTACCTCTGCATTGTACTCTTCAATCCCCCTCCAATCTAGTACTAGCCACCATAGCAACCATGGTTGGAAGATGAGTGTTAGCCAAGTGAACTCATGGTCTCTTCTCAATTTCATGTATCTCCTAACTCTTTTGATAGTTGCATGGTAGTTGTATAAGGAGCAATATGGATCTTTTCTGATTTCACATTCTACCATAGTTGATAGTTATAGATTATGGTTTGGAAGTAAATTAAAACTACATATGAAACTTACCATATTCCAAATTCTAGTGGATTTGATCAAGAGGACAAAGAGTTAGAGATGACAAAGTGTTCACAATGTTAATTGGTTGACTATACACTAGAGGATGATAATGTGCGACAACTTGAGGAAGTGTGTGAAGGTTATTTGGTACCATTTGAGTCTAGGTTGGGTAATGCATAGTGTCCTCACTCCTGGTGTAATTTATAGGCTTTAGGACTAAGCCGGCAACATGTTTTTATTAAGGAACTTGCTTGTGGGTCCAACTTCTAGTTATTGTAATTATGTTCTAGGCTGACTTGTGAATGAAATTATCATTTTAATGCATATATATTGTTGAACTAAGTTAATTCTTAGGGTGTCTATTAAGTAAGTATGGCAGAAGAGTTGTGCACATTTCTTAGTTAATTAGTAAAGATGAAATAAGGTGTGTGACTCAAGTTGTAGATCCTATACACATTGATAGAGTCTTTTTGTAGAAAATTATAATTCCCAGATGGTGCAATATGAGTTTGGAAGGTCCACATAATTCATATCTTGTTGTATTTGAGGTTGGTGCTCAGTTCTTGTATTAGGGGATCAATGTCTCCTGTAGGTTGGTGCTTGCAATTCATTGTAAGGGGATTGGTGTCTCTGGTGGGCTAGTGCCCATAAACATTTATAATTTTATTATTTATTTTTGAGGTTGGATTTATATAGTAGATCCGAGCAGCTATTCTCATTGTGGTTTTTCCCTTCTTGGTTTTCACATATTTGGTGTTCTTTTTTACGAATGTGTGTTTATGTTTATCATTTGGAAAATTGCTTTATTATTAAAGTAAGAGATGGAAATACTTCTAAGGATACATTAGGTTTGAATTTAAGTTTTTTCATATACTAATTCACCCCTCTCTTAGTATATTTTGTGCCTAACGCCTATTGGGAAAAAGGCCATAATAAATACCATTCCACTTAAGCATTCTCTAAAATTTATTTCCTCTTCACAAAATATTTATGTGGAGGTAAAATCTAAAGTAGACAAAGCCATTCTCTCACTACATCCTAAAGTATGAAGATAAATACTTAGTTAAAAATCTCTATGAATTTTCAAATGAGAATTTGTCTATAGTAGGGATTGAAAATATGAGGGTTGCAAGAATAAAGGCAAATGAAATATTGAGTGGAAAAAAATCCACTCTAAAGTGTGAGGCTCAATCAACTACTTTAGAGTACGTTGTACAGGGGATATGAAAGACAATATCACTAGTTCAAAAAGGACTTCCCTTCCTATTCTATGATGATAAGAATGTTCTTGTAGAAGAAAATTCAAAAATAATGCCCATAGACAAATAATAAGATCGAACAACATTTGAGGACAGGGTCCATGCACCAAGCATTACAAAAGTAGAGACAAATATTTGTCTTGTAGTATAGTTGGAGCTCCAAGACAAAACCACTATGGAGTAACTCAAGAGACTCTCTTACAAGGACATAATTGACCAAGACAAATCATGTTTGGGTTATCAAAATGAAAGGCTAACCAACTAATGAAGAATGGACATGACTATAGATTGCCCTAAAGAAAATGTAAGTTCTTCCTTCAAATGTATTTAATTTTTGAGAATTTGATCTTTTGGATAAAGCCCAAAATATTCAAAATATAGTAGTTAGGCTCTTCCTCATAAGTGAGGATCTCCTATGAGGTCACCAAAACTATATATCTCTATTATGCATTCACTCTTAAATGACAATATTTAATTGGTATTCTATGTTCTCTTAATTTTTCAATAGCTATCTATTTTGTTTTTGTTTTGGCTCAAGAATTCATTGCTTATAAAATGTTACATGATTTTTCATGCTACATGTCAAAATTTGGTATTTGTTACAAGATTTACTAGTGTCTCTATAAGGTTTCTCTTACCCATGATATCAACAATAGATTTGAATTATTGATCCTCTCGAAGATCAATGATAGTTGCAATAGAAAAATATTGTCAATATGAAACTTCTTTTCATGCCATTCGTTAAAAATGACATGATGGATTTAGTGGTCCCATAGTAATGACGATCATAAAGAAAGTTCCCAATGTAGTGGAACCATCCAAATCACCTAGAGGATCAATTTATTAGCACAATATTTTGTAGCTATCAATTTGTTGAGTAGGAATTATTACACTATTGGGAAAAAATCAATGGGTTAGCTAAACTAGTGGGTTCAATTTCATTAATATCATTTTATGGATACAAAGGATTAAGGTAAAGAAAACCTATACTATTTAGTACATGTCATTGAAGTGCTTCTATAAAATATTGTCATATTGGTAACTCGTTCAAATTACGACATTGGCCAAAGATGATATGACAGATGAAGTGGGTCCCCAATTTTGATAAGATCTAAGAAGTACATGTTGGATTCCTAATGAAGAAAAACTATTAATCATCTCTAGGATTTAACAATGTGGTTGCTTCTACAAAGGATCTCCCTAATCTCAGGAATAACATCAAAGAGCTGCATGAAATTAGCAACACCCTGGCGAATGCCTTGGAAAAAATCAACTAGTTTCTCTCTTGGAGTCCGGCTGGCTTGTTGGCTTTATGGGGCTTTTTCTGGTTTTCTTTGGTTTTCTGCTGGCTTTTCAATGGTCCGTTCCTTTTTGTATCTCTTTGCTTTTGCTGTTTAAGTTCTGCTTGTAAAGGGTTTCGGGGCCCCTTCAAAACCTTCTTTTACCTTAATAAAAAACAATGTGCCTATTATTTCAAGGTTGTCAATATGATGGCTTAGTGATGTTGTGTTGTTGGTAAAAGAAAGCACATTAGCTAGTGGCAGAGTTCCCATTTCAAAAAATAATTTCTTATAGGATATAATGTTGTGAAAAGGACACATGGCACCACAACACTTCTAAGAGACATTGGTAGGATTGGCACATGATTTCTATTGCACTACTAGATGAAGATAACTATAGTATAAGATAGACATGAAGGCTTCATTGGATAGGACATACTATATCATGTGCATTCATATTGGGGGGGTTTAATATCCCAAAAATGAGGGTACAATATATTACCTATCAGTGAAAATAGGGGGTTTTTAATTTGGGCTATGAAAAACTACAATATTTGGTGAAAATAGGGGGGCTTTAATTCGGGATGTGTATTGGGAGGGGGTGACAAAAAAAGAGTTTAGGGCAATATTTTTTGAAAATAGGAGGATTCTTTAGTATGCCATGAATGCATGTAACATAACCTAGATTCACTAAGTGAAGCCCCCGTGAAGATAGATGGACTCCTCAAGTACATTCAATATGGTTATGTAGCATCCTAAATTGTTCTCCCTTACAATTTTGTCCACATTTGGGTCCTCATATTAGTGCTCATGTCCCAAATATAGACTAGGACCTAATTCTGCTCATACCATTCCAATCTAGCCTCCTTTTCTCTTTGCACATCACATGGGCTCTTGGTTCTGACCCTTCAATGGGGTGGCGCCCTGGTCCTCAATGGGACCAAGACGTGGTGCCTTGGTCCTCTCAATTGGGACCTTAATTTGCCCCCCCTTAATGGTCACGATGAGCTAGTGGGAATGTGATCTCCATGTTGGCTTATGTGAGAAAATTAAGATGTTTTTCAACTAGCAAGTATAAAAGGAGGTCCATCCCTCTCATTTCATGATCATAGGAGAATCATAAGGCATCTAGTCAATCCATATTCAAGCAATCTATCATTCAAGCATTCATCATCAAGCATTTCTAGAGATCTTCAATGTTGTATATTCTTCATTTATTCATTATGGAGCAACATTACATCATTCCATTTCATACAACATATGTGGTTACATTCAAGAAGCAAAGCATCATTATCAATCATTGCAGATCTGATGTATATCTTTTCATTATTTATTTCAGTATTTGCAATATTTCATTCAAGGTTAATTCCTAAACTAGGGTTTAACTTAGCGTACAAAGTTGCAATATTCAGAATAAACGTTATCTACAATGACAAATCAATTCCCCTTTGGAGTGCAAAAAGTTCGAAGGGCAAGGGCGACCACCACCATGGTCCTGACATTTTAGGAGCTCCTTCGGGGAACAAGTCTAAATGCTCTTATATTTCTCAAATCCAGGTTTGTGGCTTAATCTGACGACTGTAGCTTACTGTTTCGACATTTTCATCTTCGTTTCAACACATTTACCTAATTTCAACAATTTCATTTACAAAAAAGGTTTAATTAATTCACATCATCAAAAACCCAATCCAATTAGAATTCTCAATCCTAATCCTTGTTGGTTCGTGACTAGATCTATTGGATTGGAACCCTCTTTTGAATGTGATGGTTTCCTTAAGTAAAAATTAACGGTTTACTACATCTAATGGTGGAAACCCTAATTTTTCAACCAACACAAATTGAAAAGACACTTATTTGATGATCAATATGAAGAGACATTAAAAGCAGAAATACATGCCAAATATGTCAAAAATCACCATTTAGAGGGTTGATTTGCCCTCACTCACATATATTTCTAACATTTAGTTTTCAAATTCTAAAATTTTAGCACTCTTTTCTTCATATGAAATCATATAAATGTCTATGTTATTTTGAATGAAAGGGACTGTTTGGAGGATTAAAAAAATACATTTTTTTATAACTCAAGTTTTAAGGTAAGAGTTTGTCTTTCATATATTCAGTTAATCAAACCGAGTATGATTGTGCAAGTTTTTCTTTTATACCTGAGGTAACCTTTTATATTCAGTTAATCTACAGTTAATCTACCATTCTTTATTCCAAATGCAAGTATCTTCATGCCTGCTCCAAATATTTGAAAACTTATGAGTAAAGAAGGGAATTAGAGTTTTCAAAAAAAACATACTAACTATCAGTTTTTGTCAATGAATTCTTTAATATTTTGATGATGAATCACAGAATGTAATCTGAAATGTTATGTAAAAACACACAATTAAATTAAAAACAACCAACAATAAGAAATATCATTATTGTTAAATACATGACTGCTTCAACTGACATAATATCTAACATAAAGTTTTCATGTATATACATAAGATATTAGCAGAGCCAATCCTTATATTGGCTCTGCTAATGGTTAATAATCCTGGTATGGTGTTTCTGAACTGTCATGTTAGTTAAACGAAAGCAACCATCCAAAGAGAACACAGCTTTAAGTCAGGTCCTGAAGTGGGTACGCTTAAAGCATGTGCCCTTAATGTCTATACAACAGACCATTCAAATCATTGAATGCTACATGATGGGTCAAAATTTAATAACTAAAAGACACCAAAACCCAGCGATATAGGAAGTGAATCAGATTCAGGGTGGAGGCAAAACCAGTTGGGTTCAAAGCTGATATCTAGTGTTTAGGGTTTGTGAACTTCAATGTTTTTTCCCTCTGAACCAGATAATTATCACATTGCAGACAATTATTACATTGCCGACATCATTTGATGGTAATGAAATCTGATACAACTAGGCAATTATCACACTGCCGACATCATTTGATATAAGTTTCAAGTGTTTAAGGCTGCAGTCAGAAAAAAACCTTCAGTCAAGACACACTTCAATTCTTCACCCAGAGGACCTTGACACCATGTACTGTTATACTGTAAGGCTGACACCATCGTCTGTGTAAAGAAGAATAAGTACAACACATGAAACTCATGAGTCTGAGTCTTTTCAAGCTTATTATGATGGCATGCTGAGATCAACTGCTGTCAATGGACCATCAGAGAGATATTTGGCAGACAAGTTGAGCATGCAAAAGATTACATACAATTCGAGAATGCACAAAGCCTATCCAGAATCTGATTTCATTAGCTGAACGACTCAAAAAGTAAGAAAATCCTAACTTTCAACCAAAAAGTAGCAGTGTTGGGTCTTGAATTATATGGTGTCAGGACTCACCAGCTGCCACCTAGCAGGCAGAGGTGTTGCAGTAAAGCCAGAAAACACAAAATAGGTAGAAAACCAAGGGGCAAGAGCTAGTTTCCATTAAACACTAATGGATAAAGAAAACAAACTCTCAGCTTCTTTAGTCAATACTTATCACCTCAAGGGGCTTCCATGCACCTTTTGCAGCCTAGGGCAGAAAATTTCAGAAATGGAGCACACACCTATAAAAGAGATAGAGCATATATTCTTATTCCTTATTCCATTTTCATTAAAAAAGAATGGGTTGTATGCTCTTACCACTTACCCCTACCTAAGCCACATCTTCCATTGCCCACTCAACTACCCTTCTAACAATTTAAAATAAAGAGTTCAACCACATTTATCGACCATTTGTCCATGCCTTTCCCACCCTTTTCCCTTCTAACAATATAGAATTAAGGAAATCAAATACATTTTCAAATTTGACATCTTTTTTTCTTGAAGATTAAAAATGATGAGATGAAACACATACTTCTGCATCCTTATTCTCCTTTTTTAAGTCAATTTAAAATAAAGAGAGAGAACACATGTTCCTACTCCCATCCCCCTCGACAATTTAAAAAATAGATATGGAACACATGCTCCTAGCGCTCCTCTAGCCCTCACTTTCTCCAACACTTTCAAATAAAGAGGGAACACATTGTCCTACTCCATTCCCATCTCCAATAATTTAAATTAGAGAAATGGAGCATATGTTCATACCTTTGATAACTTAAATAAAGAGACAATGTGCATACTCAAAACCCCCAAACAGTTAAAAATAAAGACATGGAGCACACACTCCTAATGCCATTTACTCTTCTCAATTGACAATTTAAAACCACATACTCCTATTTCCATTGGACAATTTCATATAAAGAGAATGATCACATACTTCTATTCTACCCCCAAACAATTTAAAATAAAAAGATGAAGCACATGTTCTTACCATCGTGATAATTTAAGATAAAGAGATGGGACACATAGAAGTTAAAAGTGGAAATGCTATAATCTACACAATGCATGTTCATAATCAATATGTGTCAATATGCACCACTAAAGGTATCATTGCATCATCTACATTCTAACTAAGAACATGGTCAAATAAATAAGAAACCAAGTAATACATAGGCTACTATGATAGTAAGTGTATTCTAGAGAAAATAATTTATTGTGTGCTTTTGAAAGAACATACCTAAGACCCTATTTAACTAAAAGTTCATTGATTAAAATTGCCTCTAGCATACCACCTTCCTTAGAACTAAGACCGATAACTTTATATTAATTTTTTTAATACAAAAATATATTTTGTTTGAAATGCATTTAATTTACAATGGACAAAAATCTCATGGAAACATGAATCTATCTTTTTTGTGAATAAATGCCCCCAACAAGGTAAATGTGCATAAAACCCAATAGATGTTGTCACCATGTGCAATTTTACTTAGTAAAATAATACATATAATGTACATGTTGGTGAAATATCATGATGGAAGAGGGGTGGGATGAATATGAGAGGATGGGTGGCACAAATGGAAGGCTAGGAAGGTAAAAGGTACCATAAATGTGACCCCAAAAGGACATTAAACCCATGGTAACCAAACTTAGCCAAAAATAATGAGTAAAGTTCATAAACTTGAGAAGTTCCACTCTAAGCATAAACATAACAAAAGTATTCACTAAACATGTAAATTCAATTCATTCTAGACAAATCTATACAACTTAGTAATGAATGTTCATTTCTCATTGTGTGCATAAAAGTGTTACTATCAAATGATCAAAACATAAGTGACACACCAATGAAACATTATATAAAAGGATGTAATTAAAAAACAATTAAGCAAACCATCCTTCTAAGGAGTTCCATTGTTCTCTATCTCCAAGGATTCTTCAAGTCATGGTTTTTCTCTCAGATCATTGAGCACTTCACTTTCAGAATGAAAACGTAAAGAATGAGTGCTATGATAAGATGATCTATATAATATGCAATTAAAGATCTATATGAGATAATAACAATGATTGCTATGATTGATCTGTTACCCTCTAGTCAGTACTAGACATTCAATGCTAACCTTCGGATTTGGGACATGTACTTAACCACCTCCTGTTGATCCTTGTCTTTGGCCATTGTGGTGCTCGTTGACAACTTGAGCTTTTGGCGTAACAACAACAGTGTCCAACAAGTGGTATCAGAGCGCTGGGTTACAGGTTCGAATCCTGTGGGTCTCACTGAGGAGGGGATTGTTACCCTCTAGTTAGTAATAGACGTTCACTGCTGACCTTGAGATTTGGGACATGTGCTTAACCACCTCCCGTGGATCCTTGTGTCTAGCCATTGTGGCGTTCGTTGACAACTCGAGCTTTTGGTGTAACAACAACAGTGTCCAATATGATCTATTGATAATGAGATTACTGTGCTATTGATAATGATATTATGATCTAAAATGCTTCTAAAATGCTTGTGTGTGTGAGACTTGATTAATTGAAAAATATATGTGAGAGGGACCAATTTAGCACAATATGTAGCTTGATAATGATAGCACCTTTATAATGAAAGGATGGGTCCTATTTATAGAGGAAATGGCTAATTGGATGGATAGGACTGATTTCGCTTAGCAAGGGCTAGGATTGTATGAGGAGGGCTTGATCCTCAGTCCATGTTTACAAATTCAACCAATGTAATGGTGAAAAGTGGCATCATGAGAAGGCTTGAGAGGAGAGGGATAAATCATTAAATGCCTAAAAAGTCATGATGGTTACCCTAGAGGTTGAGTTATTGGATAATGTTGATTTTCCCAGGTTTTATTGGGTGTATTTTAATGTATATATCTGATTCAATCTGATACTTGCATTCTTGGAATTCTATATGTTCTCAAATTGAATAACATTATACTATATATATTCCTTTGGAGAGGCTTGTCCTTGAACGGACATGTCTCTCCTTTAATTATAATAATTTAATCAATATTATATTGTTTCATCAATCAATTATTAATTTAGAATAATATAATAGATTAATATTGAATATTAAATTTTATATGATTAATAATAATATAATAATATAATAATATATTATTATTAATCAACATATATTATATGTATTCTAAATGATCATTTGACTGAAGCTACAAACATTAACACTCCCTCTTAGCTAGGGAGGATGATCAGACAGAATGTGTAGTGATCTCCCATGTCAACACTTATGGCCCTCACCATAGCTACACAAAACATAATTAACACTCCCTCTTAGCTAGGGAAGATAAAATCAATGCAAATGCATTAAGTCTAGATTAATTATGGAATAGAGAAAATATTATCTCACTATGATATCAAGAAGTATGGTATAAACAAGAATATCAAGGCACATGATATTCACCATAACTCAAAAATATCATCTCATGATATTGGGAGTATTTGCATCAACCATATGATGCTCATCAAAGGGGACCATAGTCTCAAGGTGTGAATTTGCCTCCGTTGGTGATTCTATTCACAAGCTCTTGCGTGGATTGCCTCTGTCGGCGATTCTATCCATAAGCTCTTGTGTGGATTGCCTCAGTCAGCGATTCTATCCATGAGCTCTCATGTGGATTGCCTCAGTCGACGATTCTATCCACAAACTCTTATGTGGATTGCCTCAGTCAGTGATTCTATCTATGAGCTCTCACGTGGATAGCCTCAGTTGGCGATTCTATCCACAAGCTCTTATGTGGATTGCCTCAGTTGACGATTCTATCCATGAGCTCTCACGTGGATTGCCTTAGTCGGCGATTCTATCCACAAGCTCTTACGTGGATTGCCTCAGTCGGCAATTCTATCCATGATCTCTCACGTGGATTGCCTTAGTCGACAATTCTATCCATGAGGTCTCACGTGGATTGCCTCAGTCGGCGATTCTATCCACAAGCTCTTAAGTGGATTGCCTCAGTTAGTGATTCTATCCACAAGCTTTTACGTGGATTGCCTCAGTTGGCGATTCTATCCACCAGCTCTCATGTGGATTGCCTCTGTTGGTGATTCTATCCACAAGATCAAGTTATTGTAAGATTGTCAACTTCCAATAACCTCAAAAATACAAGTGGAGATCATTTGGAAGTTGTCACTTCCTTATGATTTACACAGGGCCCATAAGGCATTAAATGATTTCATTAGTATAATAATCAATTGAATAAAGTTTTACCTCATAAGTGTTTCACCTTCAATAGTGAAAATCCCTCTCAATCACTATGATCAAAATTGTCACAAGTTGACTGAACCATCTGCTCCCTCTGAAGCTCAAGTTCTTGTATCAACCTCTTGTCCTCTTTTGAAATGTCAGACTCCCTCTGCATCTGGTCTCAATCATCAATTCATTTATAAGCATCAATTTATTTCCCCCTTTAATTCAATTTTATTGTACTTTCATCCTGAAGGTATGTCAGAGAGAGATTACGAATAGCTCATAAACTAAATTATCTAGTACAAAAATACCAATGATAGAAGCATACAAGATTTTACTAGCCAATATTATAGCATAAATTACAAACTCAATAATTCATGTGCCTTAATAAAACATGGAATGCTTATCTTAAGTTTAAAACATTTCCTTTCATAAGGTGAGCCCATATAAGAAATATCACGCATGAATCATCTCTCATCATAATTCCCTTTGAATGATGTAGTACATTTTCATAATTTTGATCAACACTTTCATTATGATCTACCACACACAGTCGTTAATAACTTTTGCAATTTAACAAATTTATCCAATCTCTTTGGTGAGATGTTATAAAATCTAATTACAAACATTTCCTCCAAGTTATAGCCAGATCCAACGGTTAAAACAAAAGTTGTGACATTTTTTCCAAAACTGCAAACCCTAGGTAGGGTTTCAAGTGACCTGCACCAAAGTCGTCATATCTTGCACAAAACTGAATCAAATTTGATGAGATAAACATATTCCAACCAAGGGCCATACAATGGCATATTTCAGACTGAAAATTCTAAAAAAAAACTGAATTCTCCAACCCTCTCCAACCTCCAAATTAAACTTCACAGGCCTGAGCTCTGATACCATGTTGATTTTCCTAGGTTTTATTGGATGTATTTTAATATATATATCTGATTCAATCTGATACTTGCATTCTTGGAATTCTATATGTTCTCAAATTGAATAACATTATACTATATATATTCCTTTGGAGAGGCATGTCCTTGAACGGACATGTCTCTCCTTTAATTATAATAATTTAATCAATATTATAATGTTTCATCAATCAATTATTAATTTAGAATAATATAATAAATTAATATTGAATATTAAATTTTATATGATTAATAATAATATATTATTATTAATCAACATATATTATATGTATTCTAAATGATCATTCGACTGAAGCTACAAACATTAACAGATAAAGGCTTTATCAAAGGGGTAAATGAATGTGCAAGGGTTAAAGGATTACCTTAGTCAAAGCATTAAATGCTTGAAGGGACTTGAGGGTTAGATGGATGGTTGGGTTAAAGAAAAAGTCTCTAACCAAGGGTCAAATATGAGTTAGTTGGATTAAAACCTTTAAGGCTTGAGGAGACTTTGAGGGTTAACTTGTTGAAGCGAGAAGTCCTTTAAGGCTTTGTAAGAGCCTTAATTATTTTTGAGAAGTGAATCTTTCCTAATCCTTAGTTTAGGAATGTGCAAATGCTTAGAAGGGGATTAGGCTGATTTAGAAGGGTTTAGAAGAAAATTAGTGAGCAAGTGGGTATTGTAGGAGAATGCAAGTGGGTGAGGATAAATGGGATTTTAATTGAAATAAAATTGTTTTATTTTAATTAAATGTGCAACTTGCATTGGATGGGTATTTTAAATAAATATTCATTTATTTAAATGTGTGAGGGGGATTTAATTAAACAAATATGATTTATTTATTTAATTAATTGTCTGAATTTGGCTAAGTGAATAAAACAAAATAAATTGAATAATTTTTTTAACTAATACAAGGGGTTGGGATGAATTAATTAAATTAATTTAATTAATAGTTGAAAAGGGGAAAGGATTAATTAAATGTGAATTTAATTAATAATTGGATGAATGATAATTAAACAAATATAAAATTTATTTAATCAAGTGGACAAAAATATGTGTCTACACTGATAATTAACCCAATCATAGAAGCATGGGTTGAAGGGAAGTATGTAATGCATACCAAATCAAAACTTAACTATGAATTAATTTCGACTCAACATTTCACATTTGAATCATCATCATCATCATCATCATCATCATCATCATCATCATCATCATCATCATCATATTATTATTATTATTATTATTACTTATAATCCTTAACTTACATTATCATTTAATTAAATAATTCTTATTATTTTATTAAAATTAACTAATCTCCCATATTTAAATAAAAAAATAAAGTTCCTAATCTATTAAAATCCATCTCATAAGCACACATTATCCATTAGACAAATTAAATAAATCATAAATTCTACCTCATGAGTTTATTATCCAATCAAAATAGTTAACTTGTGCTAATCAATTTAGTTCAATCCTAAATCAATTCACTCCACCGTCTAAGTGTGAATTTGTAGGTGATGTTATCAGGACATCTAGTGTACCACCTTCCTTGTTTCTCCCACTATTGGGTTGGGTGGGGAGGTTACTCATGGTGTGAAGGAGGTTTTCAATGGAGAGGCTCTTCATTGTGCTGAGACAATTCTTGCAAACTTTTCTTGCCTTGGGTCTAGGTTAGGGCAAGTCAAGATTGCAGATTGTGGTCTTAGGGCTCACCTTGGCCCTTCCTTTGCTAAGAACTATAATTATGCACATATTGCTCAATCTAGTTCTAGTCTTGCTCACTCCCTACACATGTGTAGACCACTATCTTGTTCCAACTTCTCTTCCATCACCAAATATGGTGAGGAAGTTACTAAAAATGAAGATTTCTTCCAAAGTTGTGGATTGGTATGTCATTTCCCCTCGCTTAGGCCTTCTCTTCTTGGCCTACATAGTTGGGTTCTGAACTCTTGGAAGCCTTTGGTTTTGAGTAAGATAATATTGTGTTGAGTCTTCTTTGTGCTTGGGGAGAGAGTTCATTTTCCATCATGTTGATGACTGTTTTGACACACTCGCCAACAATCATGTAGCCAATGTGAACACTCACCACCTCTCCTGGAAAGAAATAAGTTCTGGGGAACTAATCACTCCAAGGTCTCTATAGTCGAGTCTCGATAGTGATGGGCAACCCAATGGTTGATGTGATTGTACCTGTTAAGGGGCATGCTGGTTAAAACTAAATCCCACTAGTCATTAATAACTCAACTTCCTTTTTTTGTATTTTTATGATTTCAAGATTCTTTAGGAAATAAACTGCAAGAGATAGGGAAACAAGAAAATAACAATGAAACTAATTCAATGACAACTTAACGAACTACTTAATTAGTACCCTACAATCCAAATATCATCAAATGTTATCCAAATCAACATTCAATAACGGACCTCCAATAAACTTGCAAAGTCAACAACCTTATAGACTCATGGAAAGAATATCACCACAATATTGTCTATCCCAGTAATTCTCATACACCACTTACATGCGTAGCATGAGTCATAAAGAAATAAATGAAAGATTAGAACACTTTGCTAATTTCAAACAATAGACATTATCGGATTACAAAGAACAAACTCGTAGAACATATGCATAGAAACAATCTATAAGATGCTTCTTGTATTAATTTCAAAGAATGGGTAATAAAAATAACTCAAGTTCATAATAATCTGCAAAAATAATCTAAAATTTCTAAGTGGGCCTCAAATCATCAATTTGTGGACCCTTACAAATGAATCAAACTCCTCAATTTATAGAGTTTTTTGTCCTACTTTCTAGGAAATAAACCTGATCTAAATTAAGAACTCAAAAGCTAGGAGTCGCAGTTAACTTGCAAGTTTCAGCCTCTACACTCTAGTTAACTACTACAAAATGGAGGTTAGGTGAGCACTACAAAGACCATGTTGTATGAATTGGGCTTTTGTAGCCATGCATAATTTAGCTCAAACTGGAACACAAGTTGGAGTACTAGTGGGGAAGTCATGCAAAAACTCCTCTCAAAAGTCTTGCTATCTTTAGTAACTATATGTTTGTCTTCTACTTATTTTTATAGGAATTATAATTATTAATGATACATGCAACTACCTCAGTAGGAGGATCAACAACATGCTTGATTTTGAATTTATACTTTTTCAAAACTTCCTCTGCATTCTTTCTTTTCTTCTCTAACTCCCCTATTGTTTATGCCGCCTCTTGACATTGTGTAATTAAATATGTATATCTATTCATAAATGTGATAGTGGAATGAGCCAAAGGTCCCAAATGTTGGGCCTCATATGCATCCCACTGGCTAAGTACCTTCTCTTCTTCCATTACTCCCGCACTAGTTATCCCTAGACCAAAAACTGCAAGTAACCGTCTTGCAAAATCCTCATATTTTTCTACCACCTTGAGGAGGGTAATTCAAATGTCAGCTACATCCTTCACATACTACTAAAGCATTTCCATCTTCAGCTACAAAATGTATGTGTAAGACTGCAAATTCTTATAACTATCTCCACCCAAGAGGTCCTCCTCTATGATTACTTCCTCACCTAGGCACAAAACCTTACTTAATACTCATAATTGTTTGTTGAAAGTATTGAGCTTCCGCTCCCATTGTTGAGAGAAAGAAGCCAATTCTCCTCCTACCTATACTGCCTCCTTGTATTCCTTCATGGTATTTTGCAAAAATAGTCTAATTTTGGAGGCATTTATCTGTGCCCAAGATTTTGTTGTGGCAGCCACCTGTCTTACCTAAAGCAAGGCTTTCACCTCTCCCTCTGGGACTGATGAGGTTGAAGGTAAATTATCATTTTTACAAGAATCTAGAGGCTTGCCCATTTCTACCAATAGCTTCTTGTACTGCTCCAGTTATGCTTTGACCTCTGCATGGGAGGTGTATTCCTTCTCCATTCGCCCCCTGACAATGCTGGTAGCCAATTCCAAAGTATCTAACTCCCCCCACTTCATCTGCTTACCCAGTTTTACCTGAGACACTTGGTACTTTGGGGAGCTTTGACCTTCTACCTATAGAGGAATTGCTACATCTGCAACCGCCTCACTAGAACCTGTTCTTGACAGATGATGCACAGTCTTGGGATTCTTAACTTTCCTTGGTTCCTATGTGATTGCTTGTTGTAGTGTAACCTTTGGTAACACTACTTTCCTCTTCTTTCTCTCGAAGGTGAACTCCAACCATTGTGGCACATCTTTGTCCTTATCACCTTTGTGAGGCACTATGTCATCGGTCACAATGTGCACATCCAACTGTTCCTC
Source organism: Cryptomeria japonica (assembly GCF_030272615.1). NCBI lineage: Eukaryota > Viridiplantae > Streptophyta > Pinopsida > Cupressales > Cupressaceae > Cryptomeria > Cryptomeria japonica. The sequence goes on along the minus strand of NC_081412.1, from coordinate 568,745,869 downwards.
TGCTTCATCTTTCTCTTCCTCTTATGTGTGCTTAGGATCTTGAGGTGAAGCAATTTGGTGGGCCAGATTAGTTTGGAGAGCAATATCAACATTTAGCTACTATTTCTTATGCAACTCTCCCAACCTATCATTGACCTCTTCCCCAAATGTCCTGCCATCCTTATCCATTTCTCCCATACTGTGCCTGACAACTATCTCTTTCAGGAGATCTTCTTGGTCCTGAGGGGTTAAGATTAATGTCTCATTCAAAAATCTTTAGCCTTATTTTGTTCTTTCTCCCCTCCAAGTGGATGTTGTTCCCTAGGCTATTCCTCCTCCTAGTCAGAGTCTATTTCAATATTATGGACAATTATAGTTTTTGTGGTAGGCCTAAATTCCTATGTCCTGGGAGGCATTGTGGTTGCATCAATTGGTGGTGGCATAGGGACATTAGTAACTGGGGCTTGTGCTATAGTTGTTGATGGAGGCTGAGTGGGTGCACCTTCCTGCTGAGCGCCTTCTCTTGGAGTTTGTCCAATTGTTGTTCATACACGAAGTACCTCTGCTAGTGGCACAACATCCAGTCCTTCTCTCACTCCAAAGTCTGCAGCCTTCTTCAATAGTTCGGATTTTCTCATCTGTTCATGAAGTTTCTTCAACAATTCCTCAATATTTTCTTTAGGTTCAGGAGCTTCATCCAGGTCAGTGGATGTATTCTTCTGGGAACTAGACCTCATTTTGTGAGCATACTCCTTATAACCCCTTGATTGGGGCACACCTGAGGTAGATTCCTTCTGCTTCCCCTTTGAAGCGCTTGGCCTAACCCTCAAACTGATCCACTGTCTAGTTATATTTACAACCACTTGGGTTATTCGGTCTATATCCATATCTTCATGCGCCAACCACCTTATAGGAGAGAGATGCTTCTTGTCAATTTCTTGTTCTTTATATATGGGGTCTAATAGTTCTCCATCACCCCTCACCTCTTTGGGGAGTTTGGTTTCTATTTCAAAGTCCCTAATCTATGGCACTGATAGTCTATAATAATAATTTTCTCTCACCTCAAAATTGTCCTGGAGGTTTGCCCAAAAGTCCTCCAATATAGGCTTGTGCCCCTCATATGCCTTAGGCATGGTTTGTTTGAGCTTTCCATAGGGATCATAATACTCCCTTGCATAATTAGACTCTTTAAAATTTAAATCATGTAGCTCCTGCTCCTCCATCTTCGCTACCTGAATTTTTGAACAAGAAAAATAGCCAATGGAAACTGATCAGAAGTCAATCCCCGCCTTGTGTTTCGAGGACAATGTGGATTGGAGGTCAAGCATTTGACTGACGTACTCTAACAAAATGATGCGGTCATTGCAATATTGTGGCAATAGCATCAGGTTCCTTGTGAACCCATTGACCCTAATATATGTAGAATGTTGGTTTTGGACGAATCAACATGCCCATTCTTGGATGATTTCCATTGCTTTAGGGCTTATCCTGTATCCTATATGACCTATGAGCTTGATGATAACAGGGAAGAGGAAGGCATCATTGATTCTCTTAAAGTGAGCCTTTGCATTATCTAGAGGGAGTTGTGAGTAATACTCTCAAACTTTCTTTTGCCCTTCCTCATCTCCCAATTGGCCTTCTACCTATAATCCTGGGAACTTACCTGCTTGGGCAACCACCCAAATAACATAGGAAGTGAAAAAGAACTTCTTCATTTGATGTACTTCCATCATCTATTTATGGATGTTGTCGGAGAGGATTTGGCCCTAGTTAAAGTATTGCTTCCCTATAAGGATGGTGGTCATGAAATGGAACATCCAGGGATGGAAATGCTTGCAATCTGGCCTACCGAAGGCTTTGCTTAGCATGATGATCAAATCTCTCTGTGGTTCCTTAAAGTCTGCCTTCAACACATCTGTGGCTTTTAGCCCTATTTTTCTCTCCTCCTCTAACCAGTTCTCATTCATGTGTCTCTTATTTGAAGCAATATTACTATTCCATACCTTGAGGGATTCTTCTTTAGTGGTAAGGAGTACTTCATCCCTTGTAGGGATGCCAAACACAAATACTAGCATGTCTGTAGACAATTCAATTACTGTCCTACCTTGAGAATCAGTGCACTTTCTTGTATCTGCATTGTAGAACCGTGCAACAGTCATGATAAACTCAGGAGCTTGGACTGACTGTGGGAAGATGGTTTCCTCCACCAGGCCTGATCTCTTAATCCTTCTCAGTGGGGCCTCTAGTCTTGGTTGTTCCAATTGTGTCTTAATATCCTCTATCTCGATGTGTCCCACCTCTATGTCTGTAACCCCTTTAATCTGATCATCCAACTTTGAAACATACACCTATCCTTGATATTGATATTTCATTGTCATGAGAAGTTTGTCTATCTCCTTGTCTCTCTTGCTGGAAGTTGGGTCCATCTAAACGCTTTGGTCTATAAGAAAGAATCAAGAATTAATACATTGCATAGATAAAAATATTAATAACATCATCCACCTCGGGACTCCGGGGTTCCGAAGTGAATAAATTCCTTATAAAACAAGTGACCTCGCAACTTCAGGGTTCTGGGGTGAACGGGTTTGAAAAAAAAAATCTGGAACTCTGGGGTTCTGGGGTGGATAAACTGAATAGAGTCTGAAACTCCGGGGTTCCAGGGTAGGTAGAAAAAGTTAACTTCGGGACCTTAGGGTTTCAGGGTAGATCAATAAGGCACCAAGAAGATACTTCAGAACTCCGGAGATCCAGGGTTCCGAGGCTAAAGCAGTGGCCTAGTAAAAAGGACCTCGGGACTCCTGGGTTCTAAGGTTCCAAGGTCGAGGTAGTTTACTTGAAAAATTATCAGAAGATCTGGAACTCTGGGATTCCGGGGTTCCAGGGTAGATGGAGATGACCAAAGAACCAACCTCAGGACTCCAGGGTTCTGGGGTTGATGGAAAATTACCCAGCCCAGAACTTCGGAGTTTTGAGGTTTCGGGGTAGGTAGAAAACTAGGGCAAGCAAAAAAACACGAAAAATGAGAAAAACCCTAAAAGAAAATCTAAACAAGATAACTAAAAAAAATAACAAGATCTAAACATGGAATCACAAGGAGGGAGAAGAATTCACCAATGAGGTGAGAAAAAAATGCAAGACACTCAGCAACATGGGGGCGCGAAGTCGAGAGGTCACAACTAGGAGCTTTGAGAAACTTGAGTGCACAAATGAACTTAGAAAAGTTCATTCCTCTTATTTATACCCCTCGAAATTCATCCGTATGATCGCCTTAAACAAGACCTTGGGACTCCAGGGTTCCGAGGTGGTAAACAAAAGAAAACAAAATTCACCTCGAGACTCCAGGGTTCCAGGGTTCTAGGGTGGAATAAAACAAAACCAAGCAAAAGATCTTGGGAATCCGGGGTTCTGGGGTTTTGAGGTAAAAAAAAGACACAAAAGACCTTGGGAATCCAGGGTTCCAAGGTAAAAAGGAAAAAAATGACCTCAACACTCTGGGGTTCCAGGGTCAAAAAAAAAGACAACCTCAGGACTCCGGGGTTCTGAGGTTGAAAGACAAGACAACCTTAGGACTCCGAGGTTGTAAGAAAAAACAACACACAAAGAATTTGGGACTTCAAGACTCCGAAGTTCCGAGGATTCAACAACAACAACCAAAAAAAGGACAAGGCACCACTTCGGGACTCTGGGGATCCGAGGTTGTGCACAAACAAACAAACACCTACCTTGGTACTTCAAGGTAGGACAAAACAAAAACAAACAAAGGAAACCTTGTAACTCCGGGGTTTCGGAGTTTCGAGGTTGAAAGACAAGACTACAAAAACAAAGCAATAGAAAGCAAAAAGAGGGACCCATATTTTCAACACAAGGAAACTAATGGGGTTAGGTATGTAGGGCATAACACATCAAACCCGGGACTCCTCTTTTAACCCTCTTATTGAACCTCTTTCAATGTGTTTGGTTTAAGTTAAAATGTCCAAGATTCCTCTCCAATTCTGGGTGGATTTCTATCATGAGGACATCAACAACTCTATTGGCCAATTTTTCAAGGTTGATGATTTAACTTTCTGCTTGGGTCTATTAGACTTGTGTGAATATTGTTGTCATTGATGTCAAACTAGTTATCTAGTTTGGACTGAATAGTATATGCAGTTCAGTGTTATCTAGTTCGGTCCAGATGTTGTATGCAATTGGTATGAGTAGTTTTTGATATGAGCGAGTGTTGTGTGTCTTGGTATTACTATGTGTTATGATGCAGTAAGATAGAGTTGATATAATGGAGTAATTTTCGAAAGATCCTTTCCTCTAGATTCCTATGTTGTAGCTACATTGGTCCTAGTATCAGTTACGTGTTCTAGTATCAACTATTTTGATCATGTTAGGTGTATCCCTTCAAGTTTCATGTTGTGGTACTCTTGGGTATGCGTGGAATTTGTATCTTTAAAGTTTGGAGATGTTGTGCTTGAGTTTTGTGATAATGGGTTAGCTTTTGTGGGTCCGGATGACCCTGCCCCATTTTGGTAATTAAGGTATATGCATCGGTAAAAGAGTTATGTGAAAGGAAGTGTGTAAATCTTGTAGAGGCTGACATGGTTGTTTTGTTTATGTTTTTGTTGGATAACCTATTGAGCTAGGCTGACACATTAACTCGGTGTAGATGTCCTCCAGTATATATGTAGAAGTGTGTGATGTGTGATATGTGTGTGAAAAAGAGAAAGGAGAGAAAGGAAGTGTATGAGGTGTGTGTGTGTGTATGTGAGTAGCAACAGAGACAAATCAACGAAGATAACAGAGAAATAGAGAGTTGTGGGAAGTGAAGGTAGTTAATGCAAAATCAAAAGTATTGCAATAGTCCTTTACCCGATCTGCTGCAAGTGCAGAAGGATAGTTGTACAAAGATATTTCACTAGATCTGTTGTAGAGTGTTAATCCTATGAGGATCTGGTTAATACTGAGAGGGGGGGTGAATCAATATTAAGACCAATTGAAACTTTAACTCAAAAATAAACTTATCACAGATGTGAAACCATTAAACAAATGTCTCAACTTCTGTAATCATATCTAATACCCTCTTTATCAGATTTTCTTAACACATTAATCAAATCATTTACAACAACTATCAATACTTTCACCACCAAAGAAATCATATAAACTTGATCATTTACCAACTCATTAACCTTATCAATCGGATCAAAAAATTTCTCAAACAACTTCTTATCATTACCAGTAACCTCTGATAAACTTCTGATAAACCATCATAACCGGTGCCTCAGAAATAATGCATGAAATAAATAAGAACATCACATGAAAAACATTCCACACATAAAAACCATAAGTTTTTGACGTGGAAACCCAAATAGGGAAAAACCACGGTGGGAGTTGGTACCCACAAGTATTTGTCCTCTTTCGAAGTACGCCTTGTTAGGATCTTAGCCCTGTTAGGAGCTTACAATAAACTTGATTAAGAGCAGACCCTGTTAGGAGTCACATGGTGAGGGGATTTGCCTTGCAGCCTGGTTAGGAGCTTGATGATCTATTAGGATCAACCTCATGAGAGGATTTAAAACTCTTTTAAGAGCTACCATGTTAGGGGACTTAAATGTTTAAGGCCTGTTAGAACCTACCCGATTAAGGGATTTAATCTATTGCAACTATTAGGGAACAATAGTGAAAGAATGATTTGTTTACTTGCACTTCTCTGCTTGCTTGATCAAAACCAGTTATACACAACACTCTGCAACTCTCAGGTAGATCTCACACTTCTCTTGGACAACTTAACACATTCTCTAAGACCACTGACACAATAAACATCAACTGTGTCATCATAAATAGCCATTTGAACTAGGTCGGCCACAAAACCTAATTACATCATGAATTTACAATTCAAATCATAAGAGATCATCATATATCATTATACAGATCATTACAATAAATTACATTGCAATATCAACCATTGGTTGACAATAACCCATCACGAAAATCTGATCTGTATCCTCAAAACACTCTACTAAGCATTTTGTTGATTCCCAAGAAAATATTCCTTGAATCATGCCAAAACAACAATTATATCTTTCATGCAGGTTGTTTCATGTTACCAACTTCATGTAGACTCACCATCAATCATCGTCATAACAGAAATCATTGCTAGTTTGATGATTTCTTCATCGGTCCTTAAAACCTACTAAAACCCTAGCAAAACTTCATCAGAAATTTGAAACATGGCTTCCAATAATCTCCACAAGTTCTGGTTCCAGTCATATACACATTTTCATGATACAAGTTCACCATCCAAATCACAAATCACCAATCATTTCTGATCATCCAAACCAATCAAAACAACTCTACTTTATTGGTTAAAGTCCTATTTCATAGAATTTAGTTCACTATCCGTAAACCCCATCTTTTGGTAAACTAAATCACTAAGATGACAAAACAAAACATTGGGAACATCAGTTGCCATCAATGATAACACAAATAACTGATCATGTCATCTATTCATAGAATCTCAATCTCTTCATCACAGATAGACTTCTATCCTTTACCGGTGCAGTCATCCAACTTCAACTACATCACTTGTATCTGTATCAATTATGACAAATGCCAAAATAGAGGTTATGAATTCTGATCTGAGCATAATCTAGGAACTAATCTCATGCATTTGGAGATGCAATCCTCTTCAGTTTCACCATTTTTGTTGCAATGAGTATTCTGATAATTAGCCATCTTTTGTATCTTTGCAATGAGTAGTCCGACAGTGAGTCATTTTTATAATTTGGCAGCGAGCCACCCTTTTGTAATACACCATATAACTAGTTATATTCTCTTGAGAGTAAACGATATCCAATGTTTTTCCCATTTGGGTTTTCCACATATAAAATTTGGTGTTCCTTTTGTGGTTGTGATTTTCATGTTTACATTTGTTGTTTCATGTGTGTTAAGCATTCTTGGTCAATTGATCAAAAAGTTTAAGTAAAGTAAAAGTTTTAATACCTATGGGAATACTGATTCACGATTAGTATTCTGGTCCTTTCAACCAAAGTCAACAATTGCTATTAGAGCTTTGGTCCCTTGCTTGAAAGATTAACCACTCTAGGGAGATCTGTGTTGGTTTAAATCATGGCACCTATGTGCATGATTGGAGAATTTGAGTTGGATGAAGATTTGGAAAGTGTTGAATCAGAGAATGAAGAATTGAAAGAGAATGTGAAGGTAGAAAATGAATGTGTGCAAAAGCTGAGAGAGAAAATATGAAAATTCAAATTGAGGCATAAGAGCTTAACAATCAGTTGAAGTAGGCGAATGAGACTATTAAAGATCTAATGTAGAATATTGAGGAGAAAGACAAGATAGAGAAATCCCTAAAAGGGTCAATCAAGTTGAAATCTGAAGAATGTGGAAAGCTAGAAAAAGAAGTGAAGAAGATGAATGTAGAAAACAAGGTTATTGACAGTAGCAAGCTCCTGGAAGATTTGATTAGCACACAATAAGCTCATTTGGACAAGACTGAACTTGGATTTCAACTCAGTATGTGTTCTAATTAGAATAATAAATACAAAAGCAAAGAGGTTGAAGCTGAAGTTGAGAAGAAGTCAGAAGATGCAAGAAGACCACTTTCATGGATACTGTTATACTTGCAATGGCTATGGTCATAAAGATAATCAATGCAGATATAGATCTCATCCGAAAAAATCTACAAGGAAGGTTATTAGTTATTTCAAGTGCAAGCAATCCAAACATTATGCTAATCAATGTAGAAGTGGAAATGTGGAGAAATATGCTAAGAAGAATGTGATGAAGAATGATGGATCAAATAAGAAGGAAAACTTTGTTGGCTTGATGATGATGTTTTTGATGTAATAGTTTGATTGATGACTTGTTTTGTGTTATCATTGATGGAAACCATATTTTGTCAGTCATCTAAATCACTTAGTCCAACTTGTAAAGCTTATTCAGTAGTAGAAGTAGTTAAACAGTGAACCGATAAAGAAGTAAAGTGTTATGATCAAGCGACCGGTATGGGAAATCGATGAAGAGTCAAGTGTTACGGTTTGGAGTGAATATTTATGCCAATGGCAGGAGTCTATGTCTAGAACTGCATCGGTAGATTCAAATTTTGGAGCAAGTTATGATGTATTGTACAATTAATCAAGAAGAATAGTTAACCGGTAGAACAAAATCACTTAAATTGGTAAAACCGGTAGATATAATGTTTAATTTTTGTTTGTGGCCGACATAAGTAAAGCGTGTTAAGAAAGATTGACTAGATACATTGAACCTAGGAAAATTTTCCAAGGTTGTTTTCCAACTTAGTAGAGATATTTATAAAAGGATGAATATTGTGTGATGAAGTATCTGATGAATGATCTAGATTGAAGATTTGATTGTGCGGTGGAAGGTGAAGCTCTTTATTTATGTTTAGTCAGTGTTAGTTGCAAAACATAAGGGAATCTTATCAGGCACATAGGTGCTATATGCAGATCAACTACCTATTGTTTCCTAATAGTTGCTACAGTCTAAATCCCTTAATCGGGTAGGTCCTAACAGACCTGGATGTGTAAATTCCTTAAACTGGGTAGCTCAACAACTTGAGTTTAAATCCTTCAGTGAGGTTTCTCCTAATAGGGAAAAGCTCCTAACAAAGCTCATATTGTAAATCCCTTGATCAGGTGACTCCTAGTAGGGTCTGCTCTTAACTGAGCATCATTGTTGTATGTCCTCAACCAGTCTGATCCTTATACTACAGTCAGTGGATCTTGTGGGTACTAATTCCCACCGTGGTTTTTTCCATTTGGGTTTTCCACATGAAAAACATTTTGTTATGTGGTGCATACTTTATTGGGTGTTAGCTTATGTGGTTATTTTTATTTCATGCTTGTTAAGTATCAAATTGATTAAAGTGGTGATCAGATTTGTGTTGTTATTTTTGCTTGCACTAATTCACCCCCTCTTAGTGCCTTATAAGTAAATATCAACTGGTATCAGAGCCTAATTCTCTAAAGGCTTAACTGCTTGGGAAGGATCCCTAAGTCTATCATGGGGGAAGGAATGACTTATAGAAAGTTGTCTAACTAGCTTGCAGAATCCGAGGAAGCTCTAGGTGAATTGAGGGTTAAGTATAAAGCTTCATTGGAAAAGAGGAGAGAGCTAGCTAAACAATTGTATGAACATAGTGAAAGCAGATCATCTAAAGAAACAAACATGGATGCATTGGTTAATGAGGTGGAAAAGTTAAATGATGATAAGTCAAATATGAGGAGAGAACTTGAAGCCCTAACTATCAAGATGAGTCAAGAGCTTGAAGCCTGAAGGACTGCTGAAGGCAAGATCAGAGAAAAAGAGCATAAGATCTTTAAGCTAAGTTAAGAGGTTGGAACCCTGACTGCATAGCTTCAGAGGAAAATGAAGAAAAGGAAGAAGTAAAGGCTGATCTAGACATGGAAATGTCTCGTAGAGAAAGTATGATGAAGAAAAATGAAGATCTTACAAAAGAGATTCCTGATGCTAATAAGTTAGTGTCCAAATTTAACAAGAGTTGTACCATGCTTGATGAGAAGATCCAGTCTCACAGGCAGAAAGGAGAGACACAAGGCTTAGGATACACAACCTTTGAGAAAGGTGAGTCTTCTGGTACCAAGAAAATTTTGCATAAAGATAAATCTACACCTAAGACAAAGGTGAACACCGGTAAGAAAGTCGACAAACCTGTATATTTTAATTGTCATAAGCCAGGACATACTGTTAATGTTTGTAGAAGAAGATATAGTTCTTTTGATGGTTTTAGACCTAATGCTTATGAGGCTTACAAGCCTAGAACTTGTAATGGTTATTGTTACACTTGCAACAAGTATGGGCATAGAGGTGTTGAGTGCAGGTTTGGAGAAAATATTCATAGATCTTATATGAATCAGAGATCTAGAGGTAATCGACAAAGATCCTATAATGATTGAAGAAACCCTACTTTGCAGAGACCTTATGCTAACCGGTCTAGTCAATATGAGATAGAGAGAAGGATGAATGTGATTTGAACAATTTGTCATAACTATGGTCATGTGGCTATGAACTGCACAAGTAGGATTAGTAGAGGAAATGCTGGACCTTGGAGAGCATCTGGTATGACACGTTATCATTATCATCAACTGGGACACATTGCTAGGTTTTGCAAAGCAAGGATGAATCAATTGGTAATTTAATCTACTAATCTGAAAGGTAAGAAGAAAGTTGATGTTGATGAGAAAATGAATGAAATGAATAAAATTTGGAGAAAGAAGAGTGATGAGAAGTCATCAGAAGAGACTCATTCTTCACCTAGTGTGGAGAATCCTTCACCGATAAACTAAGTTGTTATAAAGCTTAGGAGGAACTTACTGTCAGATCTATTTTTGGACCCCCTATATGATGTGCGTTAAGTTAAATCTACATACTTTGATGCATTGTGATGTTGAGAAGTGATTTTGTGATCAAACCAGTAGGTTTGATGTGATATGAGAACCGATAGTGAGTATTAGGGTTGAGCGGTGATTAGGGTAAGATCAACCAGGTATAGAATTTAATGCAACTTGTAAAAGGTAAAAAAAGGGAAGTTTTTCAGTCTTAATTGTTACCTTGCATATTGGAGAACACTTGGAGAGCGATAAAAACACAGAAAGAGTTTGTGTTTACTACATTGGCGAAGATTGACAGTGTATTGAAAGAGATTTGTGGAGAAGTGAATCGATGAAGTGCATTTAGACCGGAAAGTGCAGAAACCCTAGCTACGAAGGTGGTTAAAGGTATTTATCTAGAACCTGAATCTGTGTTTGATATCTTACAATGGATACACCACATTTTGTAGAAGTTATTGAAAGGCCACGACCAGAATTCAAGAGGTATCCACACAAGTCGATTGAAACCGATCCTATTGGAGCCTTATCTAGCATGTCGTATGGAGTGTTGTATGTGGAAGATTTCCGATTGTACATTCATTGTAGTTAGAAAATTTAGGTACCATTGCAATCTATAATCAATTCTGAACATTATGTGACAAACAAGGTGTATTAAAAGATCAATACTAGAGGGTTTTTGACAAAGGCTTTCACCATGCAATGAAATTTCTTAATGAATTTGAAGAATATCATATCCGGTATGTCTTGAGCAGGATACATGACCAATTTATATGGCTTGATTGACCACATAAGATAATAAAGGAAGCGATTCATGTCATCACCAGATTGTCTGCCACTGGTGAAGTTCCTATGCTTAGGTCAATCCTGAAGGATGATGAAACTAAATTAATAAAGTCTAAATGGGATGGTCAAGCAATGTCAATAAATGAAATTGAGGACCCTAAAGATAAATATGCATCTATGGTGATCAAATATAGGGTTTATCATTCCAGTAGAACAAATAGCATTCCCACAACTGCAATTCACACAACTTACCAGATGATAAAAGATAATGTAGACTATGATCTTTCTAAATCCCTGAGAACCTAGTTGATATTAAATCTGAAATTCATTAAGAAGGATAAAAGGCAAAAATTTAAAATTGGGCAATTGATCATAAGTTTATTCTTCTACTTTCATAACTCCTTTCCCTGTATCAGTGATATACAATGGATAGAAGGTACACCAAAAATGTTACAAATCAAGAACAATATCAAGATGATTGGTAATGAATTTGATAAGGTCATGTGGGGATACTTTACATATTTTCAGAAGAAAATGCATAAAAGAGAGAGGATACTAGAATAGGTTGTTAAAAGGTATGAGGGTACTATCTGTTTCATGGTAGATACTGTATATGGTGAAAATGGATAACAATAAACAACAATATTGAAAGACTAAAATGGATTCAACCACTAAACCCTAGCCTAACAATGAACAAAGATCCACCATAACATATGAAGATAACCTAAGACAATGCAAATAACTCAAAAATCACAAAGATTATACCATCACATGTCCAATAGGGTTTTGATCTCCATTCTTCCTATCTCCATTGATCTTGCTTGATATACTTGCTCTCAGATTTTTATATGCACAAGAGCTCAACAAAGAACGGAATGTGGTTGCAAGTGGAATTGTAGTGTAGCCAAGTACTCCAAAATCAGTCATTAGGGTTTGACAATGAAGAAAGCATCTCCTTAAATAGAAGACACAATATGAAATGGAGGGTTAAGATTGAGAGGTGTAAAAAGAGAGGTCGGCTAGGATTAGAGGGTAGGTATAAGAAATACCAAAATAATGAAAGAGGTAGGTAGTGTAGGAAATAAGAGATGAATGACATGTGTCATGTGTAGAAAAAGATAATGAATTAATTAAATAAATAAAGATTTATTTAATTAATAGAAGAAGTAGGATAATTAAATAAATAAAATATTTATTTAATTTAGGAAAGGGATAATTTAAATAAATAAATGTATTTATTTAAATGAGAAATAAGGCTAGAAGAGGATAAATGAATTAATTAAATAAATAAAGATTTATTTAATTAATAGAAGAATTAGGCTTAGATAATTAAATAAATAAAATATTTATTTAATTAGACATGACAATTTTAGGTGTCTACAGATACTAACACTTGTCAGATGGAGGAAGCTAAACCTAGGACATCATGGGTGATGTCGATGGGTTATGAAGTTGAAGCAGATCTTCTGATTGCCTATGCTGATCATTTGTTAGCACAATTGGTACATTCTAATGCTACAAGGTTTGGGAATTATAAGGAGAAATCACTAGAAGTTCATTCCGAGATTGCCAAACCGGTCATTGCTAAGAACGTAAGAAAAGAAGTGGAACAATTTGTTGTTTCACAAGGATTCACTAAAGAGACGATTACAGAGGCTAGAGAAATGTTTGAAGCGAAGAAGGTTGCTAAATCCTCTAGTGCCCCAACCAGTACCAGTACTAGTAGACAGGCAAGAAGCACAGTTTCAAAGGAGAAACCTTCTAAGATTCAATTCAAAAGAAAGGGGAAAGAAGTCAAGCCCCCTACACCTAAAGCTTTGGTAGCCACCGATAAGAGGAAGAAGGAGCAAGGAAAGAGAACTACAGATGAAGAGGAAACATAATCATTGGGTGAGAAGAAAGTACTTAGAACCAGTGGAAAGAAGTCTAAGGTTGTTGGAGGTTCTACTGTGAAATCTATGAAACCATCGGGAAGTAAACTCACTTTACTTGAAAGGATTTTGGAGAAAATAAGAAAGTATGGTATTTTGACCGATGCAAAAAGACTTTATAACAATTTTAGTGAAGATGAGAAAATACAAATTGAAGATACTATTGTCTAGTATAGGAACAAGTATTGTAAAGCATGGATTGAGTTGTAAGGTTTGATATCTGATTCTTTGTATGATAAATTGGAGGCAAGATGGAAAACTACTATAAAGCAAGACAAAGAATTGATTGAATTGATACATCTACAACCGGAAATCTCCAGGGAAGATATTCAAGAAATTATTTCTAAGAAAATGCCATTATTCCTAACAAAGAAAAGTTTGACAAGATTATTAGTTTTTGAATCTCAGTCGGTACATGTTGAGACTGAGAAAATTTTGAAGAAGTTCTTGGGCCTTATTCCTGAAGAAGAAGAGGAACCAGAGAGATTAAAGGTAGAAGATCTCCCTGATGATTTGGAGATTGATGATATTATACCAGATGAGATTGTATTTGATGACACATTGGTTGATACTAGCAATAAGGAAGATCAAATCATTATTCTTGATCAAGAGAATGTATTACCGAGAGATACAACAACTGGTATAGGCGAAGAGAGTAAAGAAGCATAAAAGAAAGATGAATAAATGACAGATCAACCGGTGAATGAGCAAACATAAAATGTATAGTCTACTGGGAAACTAGACAAGATTGAAACACAAGAGCCACTGGTGAACACACAAACAGATGATGTTTAGACCACTACACTACCGGTAAAGGATAATGAAAAGGAAAAGGAGAAGACTGAAGAGAAAGAAGAAGAGAAGAAGGAAGAAGAAAAGGTAAAATCAGAGGTACATGAGCAAAAAGTGATACCTCGGTCATTCTCATCTAAGAAAATTGTTGATGATGATGAGGAGGATGACACTGTTAGCATATAAGGACCAATCAACATGGATATGCTAAGTCCAACTAAGCTAATGGAGATTGCATCTACCATGCAATCTAGAGCACAACAAGAAAATAATGAAGGCTCGAAGAAAAGAAGCACAAACTATTCAAAGTGTCATTGAAATTTTGTCCAGTATATTATCAGAGACTGATATAGCCAGTCTTCCTACACCGATTGAAAAACTGGAAAAAATTGCCACAGTAGAAGGTGAGCAGATGAAGAGCTTGGAAAAAGCTGCAATCAAGAACATTGAGAAGGAATATGAGAAGAGAAGGATTGTAATTTTGATCAAAGAAATTGACATAGATGGGGTAGGTCTTAGTAATAATATGGAACAAATAAAAGATGCACTAAAAACTAAAGGTAAAGTACTATCTACAATTTGTAATTTTTCATTATTTATTGATGATATAGAGAAGAAGATCAAGGTAGAGAAACATGCAATAAAGGTTATGAGTGAATCATTTGATCCCCTAAATGATTCAACTACAAATTTTGGTCATTCTATGGTAAGTGTACATCATAAGTTAAAGACATATGAGGCAGAAAAGGTCAAGAGGACTACAACTCTAGAGGAGTTACAGACACATATTGTTCCCAAGTTACAAATTTTGTAGAGAGGATATAAGGAAATAGAGGCAATTTTGCTGACACCGGAGATGAGCACTATATATGTCATGGAAGATCTTGCACAACAGATCCGTACACAAATTGGGATCACATCCACACTTTTGAAAACATGGGATAATGACTTACAGGCTTTGAAGACTAATTTTGATGATATTTTCTCAAAATGTAATATGTAAACTGTTGAACTCTTATACATTTTGCACCGATAAATACAAATTTTGGTTAGTAGTATGAAAATTTTGTAAAGGGTAGTAGTATACAACATGTAATTGCTAAGGGGGAGTTTTGAGTCATTAATTTTTGTAATGTGACACTTAGCCAAATTTTTTTTTTCCTAAGTGTTTCCATTAATGCCAAAGGGGGATATTGTTGGCTTGATGATGATGTTTTTGATGTAATAGGTTGATTGATGACTTGTTTTGTATTGTCATTGATGGCAACCATATTTTTCTAGTCATCTAAGTCACTTGGTCCAACCAGTAAAGCTTAACCGATAGTAGAAGCAGTGAAATGGTAAAGAAGTATAGTATTATGATCAAGCGATTGGTATGGGAAATCAGTGAAGAGTCAAGTATTGCAATTTGGAGTGAATGTTTATGACAATGGTAGGAGTCTATGTCTAGAACTGTATTAGCAGATTCAAAGTTTGGAGCGATTTATGATGTATTGTATAGTCAATTAGGAAGAACAGTTAACTGGTATAACAAAATCACTTAAATCAGTAAAACCGGTAGATATAATGTTTTATTTTTGTTTGTGGCTGACATAAGTAAAGTGTGTTAAGAAAGATTGACCAGATACATTAAACCTAGGAAATTGTTCCAAGGTTGTTTGCTGACTTAGCAAAGTTGTTTATAAAAGGATGAATATTGTGTGATGAAGTATCAGATGAAGGATCTAGATTGAATCTTTGATTGTGTGGTGGAAGGTGAAGCTCTGTATTGATGTTTAGTCAGTGTTAGTTGCAGAACAAAAGTAGATTTTCTCAGGAACACAGGTGCTATATGCAGATCAACTACATGTTGTTTCC
Organism: Cryptomeria japonica; assembly: GCF_030272615.1. Classification (NCBI taxonomy): domain Eukaryota; kingdom Viridiplantae; phylum Streptophyta; class Pinopsida; order Cupressales; family Cupressaceae; genus Cryptomeria; species Cryptomeria japonica. The sequence continues at coordinate 568,730,148 of NC_081412.1, read as the reverse complement.
TAATAGTTGCAATAGTCTAAATCCCTTAACTGGGTAGGTCCTAACAGGACTGAATGTGTAAATCCCTTAGCTGTGTAGCTCAACAACTTGAGTTTAAATACTCCAGTGAGGTTGCTCCTAATAGGGAAAAGCTCCTAACATAGCTCATATTGTAAATCCCTTGACCGAGTGACTCCTAACAGGGTCTTCTCTTAATCGGGCATCATTATTGTAGGACCTTAACTGGTCAGATGGCAACACTCATGAGAAAAATGCATAGAGTAAGGTATGGTGACAAGTGAACAAAAGAAGATCATTTGCTTAGGGAGAGTACTTTCAGTTTTGGATTTCACAGTTTTGATTTTTCTCATGAGTGTTGACATCAATGCCAAAGGGGGAGAATGTTGGCATTATACACTCAGATGAGAATGGTAGATGTTGTCATTGATGGAAATAGTGGCAACAAGTGGCAACTAGTTTCAACAAGGTTTCATAGGTTATATTGGCAATAGACTTCACCTACCGGCACCGACACATACTACAAGGTTTATTCACATCGGCATCCAGTTTACATCGGCAACAAATCATACCAGCATCCAAAGCCAACTTGGTAATAGTATTGTTTATTAAAAATATATTGTAATATAAATTATATTTGTATGGCCGACATGATGTATTGTAAAGACTCATATATGTATGAGATCTTGTAGGTCATTTTGTGAGGAGTTGTATGCGAAGTAGGTAATGAAATGTGTGTATGATATTGGATAATTGTATATGTACCTTAATGTATTTATTTTAAGAGCGAACAAGAAGCAGACTAGAGCGAAGACTATTTACTAGCAAGGTTTTGGCAGAGGTATCAGACAGAGCTTAAACCATTACTGAATCCATCATTGTAGATCCTATTTTGAAGCAGTACATTGTTATTGGATTTAACCATCCAATTGTGTAGTCAGTGGGACTCCATTTTTGTGTTGAGCAGTGAGCTCTAGGAAGTTGGCCTTCTTGCATGTGCATGCCCCTATTGTACTGAGTAATATTTATTCATATTGGCTAGTGAGTAACAATTGTGGGTCACAAATCCCACCGAGGTTTTTCCCTTACCGGGTTTCCTCGCTAAAAATATTTGTGTTATGGTGTTCATTGATGCTGATTCTTTTGTTTGTCTTTACTGCATCATTATTTGCTTATCGGTATATTAATTTCAGTTATAAAGTTGCAAATAAGTTTAAATTTTTCATCAACTGGTTAGACACTGATTCACCCCCCCTCTCAGTGTCTTTGGGATTAGCCAAATATCTAGCAAGTGGATCTTGTGGGTACTAATTCCCACCATGGTTTTTCCCATTTGGGTTTCCATGTGAAAAACATTGTGTTATGTGGTGCATACTTTATTGGGTGTTAGCTTATGTGGTTATTTTTCTTACATGCTTGTTATGTTTCAAATTGATTAAAGTGGTGATCAAATTTGTGTTGTTGTTTTTGCTTGCACTGATTCACCCCCCCTCTCAGTTCCTTATAATTTTATCAAACTTGGTCTGGAAAAAGAAGGATGTGAAGAAAGGAAGCAAGCCTAATGTACTAGAATCTAGTGTAGGCACATCTTCCTCTGATAACAAAGTATAGTGTTTTGGCTCAAGGGGAGTTTTATTTCAAATAAAAATATTTCATTCTCCCCTGTCTGAGTGGATCATGTCATTGATCCAACATGACTATGTTGTAGAGGATATTTGGTAATCAAAGATATTTTGCTGACATCATCGATAAGTCAGTTCTTGATGACAAAACCCTAAATGAAGTTTTTTGCAAGTATCGGCTTTTTGAATTCATTCTTTCATTATCAGTCATTTGTTGTTAATAATATTACAAATAGTACTGGAGCAACAAAACAAGAGAGAAGTACAAGCAAACATGCAAAGCAAAATGATCATTGGAGAATCTAGCAACGAGTTTCAGGTTTTGGATAAAGTATTTCCAGATGAATTCGACTCAGAGAAAATTAGAAATGTTGAAACTGGTCTGAGTGATATTGAGTTGTAGAGGGTCAAAGAATTGGAAAGAAAAGGACTGAATCTATGGACAAAATTCCCTTGGTTTGACAATGCGGAAGTTATTAGGATGATCCTTAGTCGTGTGTGGGAATGATAAAAATATGTTGGATAAACCCTATCCAATGTTGAAGGAGGTTATGTTTGTGATCATCGGTTTGTGTGATAGTGGAAAGGTTCTAGCTAAAAAGTCAATTTTGAACAGAGAAGTGGAAGCCCTAACCGGCGTGAAGGGTGATCAACATGCCCTAATCATTTACAAGATCATTAACCCTGTGGTGAGGTATGTTGCCTATGAAATCTCTTATAAAATCTATTTCAGAAATAGGGAAGGTGCTACTTCGACAATTGTAGTATACAATGGAACATATGCTTGTATCAAAAAACAAATCATTCTTGTGTCAATTGTTGAAAGAATTATTGTTGGAAAATGTCAAGATGTCAAAAGAGAAGAATTACCCCTTTTGGTTTGGTTCCTTTCTTGTGTGTTTGGTCATGTATCATTTGTGATCGCTTCGGGAAAAAGATAATGTTATTTGGGAATCTGTTGTTTCGATTATGATGCAGATATTCAAATATTTGAACAGTTTGGGTAATAAAGAGGAAGTTTGTGATGCATATTTCAAATCTTTTCTAAGCATATGGTGTGTTGGTTTGGTATCTCTTGTTTCCAGTTCTAGAGGCTCTTCCTCTGGGAAGAAGAAAAGGAGACAGTTAGTTTTTGTTGGTGTCAAAGAGTCAAATAAAAGCAAGAAGGAATCACAAGAGAGAGATATTGTTGTGATTGAAGTTCTAGAATCTCCTATAGCTAGAGGAGATTCGGTAGTTGTAGAGAAGGAAGATAGAGAGTCAAATGATGAATCGAATTTGGTAGAATTAGTTGGCAGCTTGGATGGTATCAAGAAAATTGGTGTGATGTGGTTGACTTCAGTTGAGTCAGATATAATTGAAGGTGTTTTGTTGAATCACTTGATTTGGAATAGCATGAGCATTGAGGATATTAGTAATTTGCTTTCAAAATATCTGAATGAAGTTCTTAAGGAGAATATATCTGAGCAATCCATTGAGGGTAGAGGTTTTGACATGCAGAATCTGCTGAATGATTATAATGATGATAAGAAAGTTTTATCAACATGTATTGAGGAATTGCGAGATTGTATCTGTAGTGCCAGTAGAGTCTACAAGTACTGTATCTCTTGGCAGACAACAACAATAAAGCACAAAGATAAAATTGATGCTATTGAAGTTGAGTTGAGTGCTTTGGGTAAATCTTATGATTTTATGGATGATAAGGATGGTGAGCATAGGAAAATAATTAGTTCCTTTCAAGATAAACTTTTATTCTTGCAAAGGCAGAGACAAGAATTTATAACTATGTTTTGGAAAGTGAAGGAGATCATTGAGGCAAAGTTGGAGCACTTTTTAGTGTTTCTTGTTGTTGGCATATGTGTAGAGTATGTTGACATGATGATATTGTAATGTCATTGATGTCAATATGCTGAAGAGAGAACCAGTATTATGCTAAAGTGATCCGGCAATATGTTGAAGAGTGAACTGGTTTATTGAAGTTAAGCAACTGGCAAAGTGAACCGGTATAATGTTGTGAACCAGTATATGCGCAAAAGGTGAAGCGGTATGTTTGTCCAAGTGAACCGGTATATGGAATGTTTTCTATCAAGGTTTAATATGGTATGACTATCGGTTGGTAGTCCCAGCCTCAGGGTTTCTGGTTGAAGTGTTTCGAGCCTCTGTGATTCAATCAATGGCATTGCGTGATGAGTTAGCATTGTAATGGAGATCAGATCATGTTGCCACATCATCCTTATGGGCGTGAAGGATCTTTTATGAAGGGAGTTGATCCTATCTACCTTGAGAATGTGCGAAGTCCCTGCAAATGGTGAAGAACCCGTGATGGGTTATCGCCTCCAAGAAGCGGTGAAGACCAAATGATGGAGATTGTCTTGAGTTCTTTTCAAGACCGTTGTATTCAAATGCAAAGTGTTCAAAGGTTAGGATTGAACCAACTAAATTGCTTGGCCTAAATGTTTAGGGTTTAGGGTTTATGCTACCAACCTATTTGTTTCCTATAAGGTCGATGTTGTGTTTCATGTTGAGGTTGTTGGAAAATGTTGTGTGTGTATCTAAGTGCAAAGATATGTGATTCTTGCCAGACCAAATAAGAGAATTGATACCTACAAAGTGTGTGTGCAGAAGGAAGGAACTAAAATGGATTTGCATTGGCATTGACTGCTATTACCAGATCATTGTAATACTTGTTGATCTCTAATCACTTCAATAGTTTGAAAATCCCTTAACAAGGTAGCTTTAACCAGATTGCTGTAAATCCTTTAATAGGGTGACTCAAAGCCATTGAGTTCATAAAATCCTCTAACAAGGTAACCTTTAACAGGGTTTAACCCTTAATCGGGTATTCTGGCCACCCCTTAATCAAGTGATCCCTAATAGGATCGGTTCCTAACAGAACCTGTTGTAACAGTCTTTAACTGGACCAGGCTCCTAATAGAGCGAACTTCTAAAGAGTTCAAAAAAAGCTTGTGGGTATTCATCCCCACCATGGTTTTTCCTAGTTGGGTTTCCACGTGAAAAATATGTGTCATGTGTGATGCCTCTTTCATGTGATGTTTTGTTATTTCCTATTTACTGGTGAATCATGTTGTTCTAGTAAATTATTGTATCTTTGATGATAGATTATCTACTCATGCATAAGGATGAAGTGGAAATGAGGGAGTAGATTATATGGAAAGATAAGTGTTGCTGGTTTATGTCTTTCGTAGTCTCATTATGTTTAACCAATAGTAATCTGGTTTAGACTGGTATTAGTGTTTGTCTGTCAAGTGCACTATTTGCAGTCAAACTAGTTCATTGGAAGATTTTGTGTCTGTACAGATTCACCCCCCCTCTCAGTACCGGTTTGGTACTCACTGTTCATCATTGAGTTATCAATTGGTATTAGAGCGTCCTCCAGGTCCTCTATGTTGTAAGCTTAACCACTTGAGGGAAAGATCCTATTGTAATGATGAAGAGGGAAGGTCCAAAGTTCAATAGAGATAACTTTAAAATATGGAAGGATAGAATTAAGATATACATCAGACGCATGGGTGCTCAACATTGGAGCTATGTTGAGAATGATTATGTTATCCCTACCGTTACTCTCACTGATGACCAAAAGAGAGAGATTCAGAAGAATGGGGAAGTCATGGAAGCCCTAATTAGTAGTTTATCTGACACCGAGTTTATTGATGTTCAAGATAAAGATAATCCGAAAGAAGTATGGGATGCCCTTGAGAATATCTATGGTGGTGATGAGCATGTGAAACAAGCTAAGGAAGAAAGCCTTAGGGAAAAGTTTGAAGACATGTGGATGGTTGAAGGAGAGACCATTCAACAATATGGAATAAGAATCAAAAATGTTGTTGGAGATATCAAGACTGAAGGTGGTAAAATGGAAGATTCCATTGTTGTTAGCAAAGTTTTGAGATCCTTATTACCGGTCTATGCAATAAGGGTTGCAGCTATTCAGGAGTTGAGGTCTCTAGACAAGATAAAGGTATTCTTGGACTCCATCATTGCACATCTAACAACTTATGAGCTAAATAATTATGATGGCAGTATTCAAAAGACTGAATCAGCCTTCAGAGCATCTGCTGCACCATCTAGAAAAGGAAAAGAAGCTAGTACCAATGGTGAACCAAGACAGAACAAAGAAATGGATGATGAGGAGATCTTGATGGAATTTGAAGCTCTTCTTGCCAAGAGACTTCCTAAGGGAACTGGTAAATACAAAGGTAAGCTCCCTTTGAAATGTTTTTCTTGTAACCAGATAGGACACATTGATGTAAACTGTCCTAATGGTGATAGTAAGGACAAGCCAGAAAAGTTCAAGAAGTTCAAAGGAGGAAACCAGAGAAACTATTTTGTAGCAGTTGATGAAGGTGTCACTGATGAGGAATCAGAAGATGAAGAAAATGAAGATATTGTGTTTGTAGCAGTTGATGAAGGTGTCACTGATGAAGAATCAAAAGATGAAGAAAATGAAGATATTGTGTTTGTAGCAGTCAAGGAAGATGTGTCAGACAAGAAGGGTCTTGTCTCCCACTTTGATAATTCCAATGAGTGGATTATTGACAATGGGTGTTCTCACCATATGACTGGTGACCGGAGTAAGTTTCTATCTCTGGAAGAGTATGATGGTGGTGTGGTTCATTTTGGTAATGATGCACCATGCATGGTAACAAGAAAAGGGTCCATCTCTTTGAATGGAAGAAGCAGTGCTGACAATGTGTATTGGGTAGAAGGTCTAAGGCACAACCTTTTGAGTGTTGCTCAACTGAATAACAATGGAATCACACTAGAATTCCATAATGGAGTGTGAAAAATCAAAGGAAAGAGTGGTGAACTGATGGCTACCAGTATGCAGACCAAAGGTAACCTATTTCAGCTAAATGCTAATGTCAGTACATGTCTTATGGCTAAGTTTGAGGACAATTGGATATGGCATAGGAGACTCTACCATATAAACTTTGACAATATTGTGAAGGCCAGTAAGATCAAGGCAGCTAGAGGACTGTCTGTGTTGAGAAAACTGGAAAATCCTTTGTGCAGAGAGTGTCAACTGGGGAAAATGTCGTCCTTAACTTTCAAAGGTAAATATTTCACTGCAGACAATTTACTTGATCTTGTGCATACTGATCTGTGTGGTCCTATGAAAACTAGGAGTGTGCAGGGAGATAGGTATTTTATGATTCTTACAGATGATTGCTCAAGAATGATGTGGGTCACATTTTTGAAGGACAAGTCTGAAGCCTTTGAAAAGTTCAAAGCTTTCAAAGCACTGGTAGAAAAGGAAAGTGGTAGAAGAATCAAATGCCTTAGAGCTGATCAAGGAGGAGAATTCACTTCCGGTGAATTCAACAAATATTATGAAGAGAATGGCATCAAGAGGCAACTGTCTGCCCCCCGGACTCCACAACAGAATAGCTTAGTAGAGAGGAACAACTGGACTGTGGTTGAAGCGGCTAGAACTATGCTGATTCAAGGAAAGGTTGCTCACACCTTTTGGAGAGAAGCCGTGAGCACTGCAGTCTACACAATGACCCGGGTACTCATCAAAAAGGGTAAGGACAAAACACCTTATGAGTATTGGACTGGTAAGACACCAGTGGTAAGCTACTTTAGAGTGTTTGGTAGTAAATGTTATATCAAGAGGAGTGAACACTAGAGCAAATTCGATGCAAAATGTGATGAGGGAATATTCTTAGGATATTCCACCAAGAGTAAAGCTCTGAAATGTTTCAATAATAGGACTCAGAGAATTGTTGAAAGCATCAATATTAGGGTTGATGAAAACTCTGAGAAACTTGAGGAAACTGGCAGAGAGCATGTAGGAGATGAACTGGTAGTAACCTTCTGGGAACCAGTTGCAAATCACCCTAGTACCAGTAATTGTGCTCCTACACTGGTGGCTACTGATGCTGATGAAGATGAGGATGAAGAAGAAAAGCAAGAGGAATCTGTTAAGAATATACTTAGGTATGTAAAAATCAATCATGATCCTAAGCAGATCATAGGAGACAAAGATGCAAGAATTCTTACAAGAAGAAAGGTCAGAGAAAACTCATGTATGATCTCTAAATTTGATCCTAAATCATTCAAAGAGGCACATAAAGATGGAGATTGGATCAAGGCAATGGAAGAGGAACTTGATCAGATAGAAAAGAATGGTACATGGTCTTTGGTACCCAGACCGGAGCATAAAAATATCATTGGAACCAAATGGGTCTTCAGAAATAAATTGAATGAGGATGGCACAGTGGTAAGGAACAAAGCCAGACTAGTATGTAAAGGATATGCCCAAGAAGATGGAGAATACTATGGAGAAACCTTTGCTCCAGTAGCAAGATTGGAAGGAGTTCATATGCTTCTTGCATATGTAGCTTTTAAAGGATTCAAGGTATACCAAATGGATGTAAAATCTGCATTTCTAAATGGAATACTTGAAGAGGAGGTGTATATAGAGGAACTAGAAGGGTTTGCCCTATCAGAAGACAGTGACATAGTGTGTAGGCTACATAAAGCCTTGTATGGACTAAAGCAGGCACCTAGAGCATGGTATGAATGCTTGCACTCCCATCTTGTGAAGATTGGATTTGAAAGAATAAGTGAAGATAGTAATATCTACTTGAAATCAGAAGGAGACCAGAATCTGATATGTGAAGTATTTGCTAATGACATAATCTTTGGTGGAGATGACAAGATGAGTCATGACTTTGTAGATGAGATGAAGAAGGAATTTGAGATGTCACTCATAGGGGAGATTAAGTTCTTCATTGGACTGCAGATTCAACAAATGAAAGATGGAATTTTTATTACTCAGTCCAAATATGTCAAAGAGGTGTTCAAGACCTTTGGCATGGAAGACAGTAAACCGGTTGGTACACCAATGGTGAACGGTTGTAAACTATCAAAAGAAGATGACTCAGCACTGGTAAATGAGAAGGAATATCGATCAATGATTGGTAAGTTGCATTATGTAGTACATAGCAGACTGGACATTGCACATGAAGTGGGTATTACCACTTGGTTTCAGTAAAGCCCAAGAGAATCCCACTTGGTAGCAGTCAAGCGGATTCTTAGATATCTGAAAGGAACTATTGACTATGGGTTATGGTATCCATACAATAATGAGTTCAACCTGAAAGTGTTTATAAATGCTGATTGGGCTGGTAATGTACATGACCGGAAGAGCACAACCTGTGGTGCATTCTTTCTCGGTGGTAGACTAGTCTCATGGATGAGTAAAAACCAGAGTTGTATCTCTCAGTCTACAGCAGAAGTGGAGTATGTTGCAACTTTTATGAACTGCACCCAGACTATTTGGATGAAGCATGTATTGAATGGCTTCAAAGTTCTTGTATCTAAACTGGTAAGTATATTTTGTGACAATACAAGTGCAATTAACATCTCCAAGAATCCGGTTTTACATGCTAGAACCAAGCACTTTGAACTCAAGTATCATTTCTTGAGGGAAAAGGTTCAGAACAAAGAGGTGGTATTGGAACATGTTTCTAGTAAGGAGCAGTTAGCAGACATATTCACCAAGCCTCTACCAAAGGCTACTTTTACCTATCTGAGAGGTGAATTAGGGGTACTACCCCTTCAAGAGGTAAACTAAAGGTTTGTACTCCATGTCAGTCAGATCTTACTTTGCTATATCTGTTCAGGATTGATGTGTTGAAGGATGCTACTCCTCAGGGGGAGCAACATAGTGGAATAGGGAAGCTCGTGCCTCCACTTTGGCATTATTGTCAAAGGGGGAGAAGATGTGAAGTGGAGAAGATATCTACAATATTTTAGGAGAAGATGTGATGCAGAAAGAGAGATATCTTTGTATATTGCCATCAATGCCAAAGGGGGAGATTGTTGGCATATGTGCAGAGCATGTTGACATGATGATATTGTGTTGTCATTGATGTCAATATGTTGAAGAGAGAACTGGTAATATGCTGAAGTGAACTGGTAATATGTTGAAGAGTGAACCAGTTTATTGAAGTTAAGCAACTGGTAAAGTGAACCGGTATAATGTTGTGAACCGGTAAATGTGCAAAAGGTGAAGCGATACATTTGTCCAAGTGAATAGTATATGAAATGCTTTCTATCAAGGTTTAATATGGTATGACTACCGGTTGGTAGTCCCAGCCTCAGGGTTTCTGGTTGAAGTCTTTCGAGCTTGTGTGATTCAATCGATGGCATTGTGTTATGGGTTAACATTGTAATGGAGATTAGATCATGTTGCCATGTCAGCCTCGTGCACGTGAAGGATCTTGCATGAAGGGGGTTGATCCTATCTACCTCGAGAATGTGCGAAGTCCTTGCAAATGGTGAAGAATGCATGATGGGTTATCGCCTCCAAGAAGCGGTGAAGAATGACTGATGGAGATTATCTTGAGATCTGTTCAAGACCGTTGTATTCAAATGCAAAGTGTTCAATGGTTAGGATTGAACCAACTGAATTGATTTACCTAAATGTTTAGGGTTTAGGGTTATGCTACCAACCTATCTGTTTCCTATAAGGTCGATGTTGTGTTTCATGTTGAGGTTGTTGGCAAATGTTGTGTGTGTATCTAAGTGTAGAGATACATGATTCTTGCCAGACCAAATAAGAGAATTGATACTTGCAAAGTGTGTGTGCAGAAGGAAGGAACTAAAATGGATCTGCATTGGCATTGAGTGCTATTACCAGATCATTGTAATACCTGTTGATCTCTAATCACTTCAACAGTTTGAAAATCCCTTAACAGGGTAGCTTTAACCAACTTGTTGTAAATCCTTTAATAGGGTGACTCAAAGCCATTAAGTTCATAAAATCTTCTAACAAGGTAACCTTTAACAGGGTTTAACCCTTAACCGAGTGATCCCTAACAGGACCGGTTCCTAACAGAACCTGTTGTAACAGTCTTTAACTAGACTAGGCTCCTAACAAAGACTTCTAAAGAGTTCAAAAACAGCTTGTGGGTATTCATCCCGACCATAGTTTTTCCCAGTTGGGTTTCCACGTGAAAATATGTGTGTCATGTGTGATGCCTCTTTCATGTGATGTTTTGTTATTTCCTGTTTAGTGGTGAATCATGTTGTTCTAGTAAATTATTGTATCTTTGATGATAGATTATCTATTCATGCATAAGGATGAAGTGGAAATGAGGGAGTAGATTGTATGGAAAGCTAAGTGTTGCTGGTTTATGTCTTTCACAGTCTCATTATGTTTAACCGGTAGTAATCTAGTTTAGACCAGTATTAGTGTTCGTCTGTCAAGTGCACTGTTTGCAGTCAAACCGGTTCAGGAGAAGATTTTGTGTCTGTACTGATTCACCCCCCCCACTCTCAGTACCGGTTTGGTACTCACTGTTCATCATTGAGTTATCACTTGGTAGTGCAATTAAGTTTGAGTAGAGCCCATCTACTCCAAATAGTTTCTCCCATGCTATTGATCTGTTAGTTGAATGTAGAAGCCTTTCAATTAGCATTAAACTAGCCATAAATTATTTGGAAACTCTTCTTCTAGAGCTAAAGGAGAAAGACAAACTTACCTTTCCAAAGAAGAGCAACTGAAGGTTCTTTCTGGTGTGGTATTTTTTTTTTGACAATTTTCTAGTTGTGTATATGTTGGCAACAACAATGAAGGAAAAATGAGAGAGGGAGTTGAATCAGTTTTCAACGGATTAGCAAACTTAACCTGAAATGAAAATCTAATTAATTGCAACAACAAAGATAAGAAAATTGATAGCACAACACACAACACCAAGATTTTGACATGGAAAACTTGATTAAGGGAAAAACCACGGTGGGAACCTACCCATAATAAGATGATACTCTGCAGTAGTATGTGAAAATAATTACAATGGGGAATGCACATGCATTTAGGATCACTAACTTGAGCTCATTACTCAAAATACAATAACCCGGAAGGCTATAACCCTCAGGGAAGGTTCACTACCTTACAAGGAAGTCTCACTAACTTACAAAATAGTCGGACAATAATCCAGAATCAAATGAACTTGTTATCACTGATTAAAAATGGGCTTTTCTTTTCCCATGATTGGCTATGGTTTGTTGAAATTTTGAGTAGGGTGCAGTTTCAAATGCTTCAGTTTTGTTCTAGACCTCAAGGGTTTAAGGGTTTTTGATTTTAGATCCTCTTGTGTTTGTTTTAAACCCTCTGATTTCTAATCCCTCGTTACTTTATTCACTTAAGTAATGGGTCGTGGGGTTGTAGGAAGTGTCCCCCTTGTTGTTTGCCTAGGTGGTTATGTTAATTAATCAAAAAATTTATGCCTCATATGTTTTTCTCCTAAAGTTGTTGGGCCCAGTAACTGGTGCACATCTCGCGAGTGGATCCATGGCTCGTGTTATTTCGCTAGGTGAAGTTGTGCATAATTTAAAACCAGCGAAGTTGCGAAAATGACATGGCATGCCACACTAGATGGTCCAGCTGGTTGATGATAGCGAGTAAAATGGTGGCACACGGCAGAAGTCACAACAATCAGCGGGTCATGATTAAAGACTAAAAGGCGGGCCCCAGAGGTGAGTCAGGTCGCAGATAGGAGATGACCTGGTGGGTACAGCTATCGATAATTCAATGGAACCCCATGGTTTTCTTTCAATTTATAAAAAAGTGACACGTCAGCTCCGAAGGTGACTGGGCGCCAGGTGTTTGAAGTGAGTCAGCGGGCCCACCCCTCCCGAAAGCCTTTTCAGATGGTTAAAAGCCGATCAACTTAAGCGATGATCCAACGGCCTGCGCTATTTTGCAAGGGTAAGATGCTCATTCTTTATACCCCGCGAAATAGCAAGAGTGAATGAGAGCCGTCCACGTGTCATGATGGAGGACCTGGAGGATACAACTGTCAAGAGTTTGTTGGGGCCTCGTGGTTTTCTTCAACATATAAAAAGGTGACAAGTCAGCTCCGAAGGTGACTGGGTGCCAGGTGTTTGCAGTGAGTCAGCGGGCCCACCCCTCCCGAAAGCCTTTTCAAACAGTTAAAAGCCGATCAACTTAAGCGATGATCTGATGGCCCGCACTATTTCGCAAGGGTAAGATGCTCATTCTTTATACCCCGCGAAATAGTGAGAGCGAATGAGAGCCGTCCACGTGTCTGTTGACACGTGGTCTAAGAAGAAAGTGTGGGCCCACCAAGGTGGAACCGGTGGTATAAAAGAAAGACACACAGCCAGTATCAAGTGGAATGCGAAGGAAATTTCAAGGCCAATGGTTGGGTGCCACATGGTATCATATAGCCAATAGAGAAGCGGGACCCGGTGCGGAGCCAAAGTTGTTAGTCAATCTAACGCTCGATCAAGTTTCTTTTGATCGAACGGTCGACGCTATTTCGTAGGACTAAGCTGCCTGATAGTTATGCTTCACGAAGTTGCGAAAGAGCAAAATGAAACACTTGCAGGAACGTTGTGACCCATTGGAGTGAAAAATATGAATTCTCATATGAATTCAATTTTGAAGGGATGGCCGAAGCATGCGGAATCAATGTTGTAGTTAAGGCCCTGGGTACAATATTTGATTTCCTATCAACCGGGTGAAGGTATCTTTTAAAGGATTTTGCAGAAGAGTAGATGTAGAGTTATTTTCTTCAGATACAGAACAAGTCAGTTCAGTTGCAGAGCAAATTCCTTCAAGCAAAGAACAGGTTCTCTCGTATTCTTGTGTAGCAATTCCTGTGTAGTGTTCTAGATAAGATAATTGATTCGTCACAAAATTGTTTAAAAGTGGTATTCATTTCTTACGTTTTCAAAATGGCTCCTAAAAGAGAATTTTCTGGCAAAGTTAACTATTCAGAAAGGAGTGTCTGTGATGATTTTTTAGAACAGTTGACGTTGTCAACTAATCAGGTATCAAAGGCAAAAGAATTAGTGCCCAAGGCTCCCCATTTAAAGATAGGAGAAGGATTATATGACAAGGGTAACTGGTTGAGAGACCCATAGGTTGGATTGTCTGGGTTGGGGGTGTTTAAAGTTGGATTCGGAATGAGAAATTCTCCTACCCCACAAAACAGTATCTGGGAATTAGATGTCAGGAAATTAGTGGTCCCAGGGGTTTTTATGGACACAGATTTGCTGACCCAAATTGCGCTCAACTATGATCCAGTCACAAGAAGCATTCAGGATGTAAATGGGAAAACCCTTGTTGAGATTAATGCTGAGGAGTTCAGGACAACTTTTGGGCTTAATGAGTTCACTAATTTTCTAGAACCTATAAATTTCACATCATTAGCCCAAATTTATGGTGCACAGAGGAGTCATCTTAGGAATGGGCCTCTCAAGGAGTTTTTTGTGAAAATAGGAGGGTTAATAGTTGTAGGACCCAACACACAAGAGCCCTTTTCATTAAGTATGTTCACCTTGAGGGCTAAAGGAATGTATTGGGCACTTTGCCAAGTTTTGGGAGAAGATGCTGAAGCAAATATGCCAAATCATTACTTGTTAATGATTGCTCAGATTTTGAATCCTTCTCTTGTAACTACATTTGATTATGCCTCTTTTATTGCTGATGCTATCCATGGAGGGTTAATAGGAATCAAGAATGGAAAGGTGGATAGGCCTTTCGGATGGTATTCACTCCTGATGCATCTTTTTCTCTTCAAAGGTGGTGATTACTTTGCCAGTGGACTAGACCTTGTTAAGGAGAAAGAAGGAGAAAAAATGCTGGTACAATTATGGAGTACTGTGTTGTCATGGGATAGAGAGGATGCCAGTTTTTTGAAGTTTGATAAATATTTTGCATCCAAGATAAGGACTCTCCTCTACTCTGAGAACCCAAGAATCCCCAAAGTTCTTCTGGAATTCATAAGACCAAAAGAATTCGCAGAGAACATAAAAATTGTTTATAACTGGGGTGACATTTACTTGTATCCAGTCTCCATAGTTTTCAGAGTGTTTGGTTTCAGAGGCACCCCATTTTTGCTACCTTACCAGGTCCCTCTCAAAGTAGGAATCGTAGCGATCCTTAGACAAATTGGTGGCTTACAAGAGGCAGAGTTGACAGGCAGGGGTAAAGGAACTATTTTCCCTACAGCTACCATAGCTCACCAATTTGTAATAACAAAAGGAGGCTGGAATTGCTTTGAGGATTTCCTCAAGTCTTATCATTTGTCCACTACAGTGTCCAGGTGTGCTGATCCAGAGGACTTCTTCAACGGTATGTTTAGAAAGAAGGTAGCATGCAAAGGTAGGCCTCATCAATTCCAGTTTCCTGAAGACCTCATCAGAAATGAGTTTGATCTAGATGAGCAGGAGCTAAGGAAATAGAAGTGGGTGGCTTATAAGAAAGCCTTGGATTTTGTGCATCGGTTTGATGCCAGCTATGACCCATTATCTAGCTTTTTCCCACTGGAAGAGAAAATAAAGTTTCTAATTGTTTGCTTTGAAGATGTGATGCAGACACTGAAGGAGAAGAGGGAAGCTGTAATCAAGAGCAACCCTGAAAAAGCAAGACTGATCCTAAGTAGGTCAGCTTCCGGCAAGGCAATCCCTCCTGGTGATTACACATTGCATAAGAAATCCAGTTATAGTGTGCTGATGCCTACAATAGGGGAGCCCTCTACCTCCAAAGGAAAGAGGAAGATACAAGATGTCATTGACATCCAAGAAATCCCAAAGAAGCAAAGGGTGGGGAAAGAAGTGCAATAAGATACACCTTTGTATTCCCCATCCCAATCCCCTATCCATATAGGAAATGAGCAAGCAGCAGCTGAGCAACTCCTACAGTTAGGTAGTCTAGGGGAAATTGCATACACTTATGATGAAGTGGAGGAAGGAATGCCAGAAGAACCCATTGCTATTGAAATGGATATCAATACCACTGAACTCAAAGGCTAGGAGTGGGATCCTGAGATAAAACAGGAAAGTAGTGCCTTTTTAGCTGATAACAATTTTGTCACATCAGAAGCATTTATGCAGTTTATATGGAAATAACACATAGATAAATATAATGCTAGATGTGAAATGAGAAAGGCTGAGTAGCCCAATAAAGATCCAGCCCTGGTGGAAGAGAAAATAAAGCAAGAAATGATGGAAGAATTCAAAACCATCACCCCTGAGCAAGGAAGAGATATGGTAGCACAAGCTGGAGTGCTTATCTTACCCGAATGGGATATAGCAGACGCCCTGGTACTAGATACAGTGAGAAAAGAGACTAAACCCATGGAGGGGATTACTTTTAATAAGGACAATGTTGCACTTGTCATGTGGTCTCTCAAGAGAAATGAGAGTAAGAAAAGCAAAGACACCCTAGGGTCAAGTTACCTTGGTGGGATGATGGTGAAGAGAGTGCAGAGTATAGGGGTAGTGGAGGCTACTAGCACTGTGTTAGAGACTGCAAAATTTAGTGTTGCAATAGCAGAGAAGGAAGCCAAAGAGAAAGAGGCCCTCCAAATAAAGTTGGAAATAGTTTTAAAAGCCTATAACAGTGCCAAGGAAGAGGTAAGAGGTAAGGATAACATCATTGCCAAGTTGCAGAGCCAGTTGACTGGACAATACCATCAAGGTGTGTCTTCAACACTGATGATCTCCTCTTCTCCTACAAGACCTCCACCTACTAGCCCTATCATTGAGTTTCCACCATCTCTAGCACCCTCTAGCTCTCAAATGATTGAAATTACTCCTCGAGAATTAGAAAACTTGAAACAGGCTCAGGCCTTATATGCAAAGAAGTATGAGGAGAAAGTAAGGGCTACAATTTTTAGTTTTGCAGATATAATAAATGCCTCATTTCTCTACAATAATGTAGGTAAAATTATGGATATATGGAATGAGCTCAGGAGAGACAAGGCCATTTTGACACCTATTTTTGACAGATGGAGGCCTAGGGAGCAAGATTTAGAGTTTATGTGTGTATCCTGTGATGAAGCAAGGGCCAATCCCATCATAAAATCCACTTCTGATGTCACTAAAGTCTTACTACAATTAGTAGTGGAGGTGGATAATGTTGATAGGAAGGTTAATTTGTGCAAAAAGGAGTACACTAATGAAGTTTTTAAGTTGCTCCTAGGAGTTTTTGCTAGCTCGGATCAATTAAAAGATAAACAAATGTGGCTTAAGGAGATAGAAGCTAAATTGTCAACAAGAGTTAAAGGAATTATTGATCTAGACGATGCTTCTTTCTTTGTTTTGACAATACAAGAGATAGAGAAAATTAAGTCACATTATGGCTTTCTCAATTCAGAAGTCAACAAAATGAGAAATTCTTGGAAAAGGTTGACTAAGAATAAAGATAAAGTGATTAATTTCTCATGGCCAACAGAAGAGGTGTATGATGAGTGGACAATTAAATATGCCACCCATGATCCAGAACAGTTGGAGAGCGCCCCTGAAAAGATAGAAGAGGTCACAACCGAACAACCTGTTGAAGAAACTACAGAGGCTGAAAAGAGCTTGTAACTGTTTTTTGCGAAAAGCTTGTAACCTCTTTATTTTGAAAGAAATGATTGTAACAAACTCTCCTCAAGAAGTCCGAAGCTTTGTGCATCCATGTTGTTATAAATGGATACTAGGACTAGAGGAAAGGAGATCGCAAAAAGAATTGTAAGAAAACGCTGCAGAAATTTATCTGAGGTTTTCCAAGTCTAATGGAGAATATTCAAAAAATTTTGTAATATTTCTAGAAACTTAAATATCAATATACAGACCATTGGTTTTGAGTGAAGCTTTATGTTGTCTTCAAGTGTGTTTATAATTTGTTTACTGTTTTCATTCTGAATAATCCAGGGTTATTCTGTTTGAATGGAATTGCAAAGCAATTTTAGTAGGAGTGTTCATTAGTTTTTCTCTTTAGGAGGGAAATTAAAGATGCAGGGATCACTCATACCAGTAAACTCTTTGGAAGAGACTTTGAATTTTGATGATCATAGCTTAATTTGGGATGCATGAATTCTTGTAAGTGTCAGGTATATACAAGGATTAATAGAAACCATGCCAATGGGACACATAAAGATGTTTTGTTTGAGGAGTCTTATTTGAGTTTAGATGACTCTGTGACCTTGGATAAGGCATTGGTATTGATTGAAGTTGTTTATTGCATGTTTTGTTGATCGAAATGCTGAATTTAAGTATAATTTCCATTCTTTGTTTTCAGTTGATTTCAAGGTGAATAGATCCACTAGTTTTCTGGATTGGTTTGCAGTGGGTTTATGTTTGAAAGTGTGAATTCAATTCACAAAGGTATACCCACCTGGGTTGTGAGTAAGTCCGAAGTGTAGAAGGTTCAATCAAACCTTGTCATATGTTGTCTTGAGAACTTCCTTATCTTTAATGTCTCTTCTGCACTGAGTTTAACCATATTATTTTAAGGATGTTAAAGGGAATTAGATTTTGAAGACAACAGAACTAAAAGAATAACATCTGCAAATGCCTGATGACAGTTCCAATTAAGCACATTTATCTACTCTGCATCACTCCAATCTCTGCTCAATCACAATAACGAAGGATGTATTCGCTTGTTCACACATTTACCATTCTCAGATAATGAAGACACTTCATCGACACTTAATTTGCATGAATATACCATCTATTTATACAATTCATCAACCTGGACTACAAGGTTAGCCAAACCCTCAACTCTCAATTACAAAATTACATCACACAATATGTATGTGAACCACCAGACAATTATAATGATATACATGGACCTAAACCAAATGCTCAAACACGCAACACCACCAGAATCGACTCCAAGATCAAACTCAACACGCTAAACCACCAAATAGGTCTCATATAGCATGAACACCACCAGATAAACAAAACACCAAAACTATGCACAACAATCAATGTAGATCATTAAAAAAATAGGACTTAATTAGGAAACACCAACAAGCACATTAGAGTCATCTGTAATAGTTGCACCAACACCACTTATCAAATCTTCATCGATCAATCATCTGAAACTCAAGAACTCAAATAATGACAACTGCCACAAGGAAAGATAACTTGCGGAGCATCAAATCATGATTCATCTAAAGTGAATATACACATGAACATTCCAAACAATCTCCCAAAATTGCAACTCAAGATCTGATCACATAGGACTATACCAGAGGAAATATCGAACTTTGCAAAGCACTGATCAAAAGAATCAAATTGTAAACCATATCATATGATATGAGCAATTAAGTTCTTGGATCACTGAAATCAATGCATAAAGATATAATGATACTAGAAATACTCCATATACCAAACTATGATCCCAATAAACCAATTCACAACCACTAGAACAATAATTCACATTGTTTATGTTGACATCAATGACAACAATATATCCTAGTATCAACAATATCCAACAATCTCTGCCTATGGAATTGATGGAAACATATGGATGTGAAAAATAATCAATGCAAAGAAAGAAAATATCTCCAACAAACTTCCGCTAAGATCAAGCTCACCAACAATAGATAATAATTTTTTTCACATGCTTTTTTTCCCCCTTCGACATCAATGACAAAGGTTCTCAAAAATAGAAAACCAAACTTAGTCTCCCCCTTAGAATAAACAAATCATGATTATAACTAGCTCAACTGAACCATAAACAAACTACTCCATCAAAGGAGTAACATAAACTCATTAATTCAGACAAAAAGACAAGACTATGAAGTCCACCAAATTGATGCAACTCAATCCATCTAGTTCCCATCAGGAGGGGTAGATACCCCTATCTTGTCTCTCAAATAGACAAATGTATCTGCAGGCAAAGGCTTGGTGAAAATATCAGCAATTTTTTTCCTTTGTAGACACATAATCTAACTTCACTTCCTCTTCATTGACTTTTTCTCTTAAGAAATGATACTCTATTGATACATGTTTAGTCTTTGAATTTTGCACCGAGTTATTTGACATATTAATAGCACTGGAATTATCACAATATATGATAGTAGGCTCATCATAGATAACTTTGATATCCATCAACATTTGTTTCATCTAAACTACATGAGTGTAGTTACTAGCAACAACAATATATTCAACTTCAGAAGTAGATAGGGAAATTGAATCTTGTTTCTTACTTTCCCATGAAACCAATTTCTTACCCAAAAAGAATGCACCATCGAAGGTACTCTTTCGGTCATCAAAATCACTAGCCCAATCAGCATCACTGTAAGAACATAACATGAAATCATCATTCCTTGGATACCACAAACCATAATCCACAGTCCCTTTCAAGTATCTAAATATCCTCTTTATAGCAGTGACACGACTTTCTTTCAGATCAGCTTGGTATCTAGCAGCCATGCACACAACATGCATAATGTTAGGTCTAGTCTAAGTCAAGTATAGCAGTCCACCAACCATAGATTTGTACAAGGTCTGATTAGCAATCAAAGATTCATCATTCTTAGACAATTTGCAGCTAGTCACCATAGGAGTTCCAATGGGTTTAGAATCTTCTAACCCAAACTTCTTCAGTAATTCCTTCACATATTTAGCTCTAGATATAAAAATACATTTTCCAGTTTGTGAAATTTGTAAACCTAAGAAAAATTTCATTTCTTCTAACATAGACATCAAATTCTTTTTGCATGTCACTGACAAACTTCATACTCAAGTCATCATCTCCTCTAAAGATAATGTCATCAACAAAAACTTCAACAATCAAAATGTTATCATTCTCAATCTTGAAATATATATTACTATCAACAATACCTTTATTAAATCCCAATTTCAGTAAATACTTATCCAATCTAGCATACCAGGCTCTAGGGGCTTGTTTCAATCCATAAAGAAATTTCTTAAGTTTGCATACCATGTCTCCATCATCTGATAATGAAAATCCATTAGGTTTCTCAATGCAAACTTCTTCCTCAAGATCACCATTTAAAAAGGATGACTTGACATCCATTTGATATACCTTGAAATCCTTATAAGCAACATATGCAAGCAATAGTCTAACAACTTCAAGTCTAGCTATCGGAGCAAAAGTCTCCTCATAATCAATTCTTTCCTTTTGTGAATATCCTTTGCATATCAATCTTTCTTTATTTATGACAACTTCACCGACTTCATTCATTTTTTTCCTGAATACCCATTTAGTATCAATCACATTCTTGTCTTTAGGTCTAGGCACAAGTTCCCATGTGTTATTCTTTTCAATCTAATTCAAGTCTTCTTCCATAGCCTTTATACAATTTTCATCTTTGAAAGCTTCAACAATATCTTTAGGTTCAATTTTAGAAATCAAACACACCTCTTCAACAACTAGCCTGCTTCTAGTCATCACGCCTTTACTTTTATCACCAATGATCTAATTTTTCAGAATGATTCAATCTTACATACCTTAGAGTCTTTAGATTATTTTGATTTTCAGGTTCTTGCACCTCTTCACTGACAACAACATTATCTGGATTAACTATCTCTACCGGATCATTCTGCTTCAATTCTTCTATCTGAATTTGCTTTAAGACAACATTTTGTTCATCATCAGATTTGCATGCTTTGTTTTATTTTCCATGGCTGTCATCAACCTTCACATTCACAATTTCCACTATCTTTTTCAGTCTCTTATTGTAGCACTGATAGGCTTTGTTCTTTGTTGAATATCCCAAGAAAATTCCTGCATCACTTCTTGTATCAACCTTCCCTATATCCTCATCTCTCTTGATATAACACTTGCTTCCAAAAATTCTAAAATATCTCACAGTAGGAACATGACCAAACCATAGCTCATAAGGAGTCTTACTGGAATCATCTTTTATATGGACTTGGTTGAATGTGTAAACAACAATGCTAACAAATTCTCTCCAATAGATCTTTGGAACATTCCCTTCAATCAACATAGTCCTTACAACATCCAAGATAGTTTTGTTCTTCCTTTCAACAACTCCATTTTGTTGTGGGGTTCTAGGAGTAGATAATTGTCTTCTAATTCCATACTTCTCACAGAATGAGTCAAACTTATCAGAACAAATTTCTCTTCCTTTGTCAAATCTCAAACATTTCAGCTTCAATCTTGTCTTAGTCTCAACCTTTTCTTTGAATATCCAGAATTTGTCCAATGCTTGTGATTTTTCCCCCAAAAAGGCAACCCACATCATCCTAGAATAATCATCAATCAGTAACATGAAATACCTATCACCCTGCACACTTCTTATACTTGTAGGTCCACATAGGTTAGTATGCACAAGATCTAGCAATTCATCAGATTTATACTACCTACTCTTGAAAGAAATTCTTGTTTGCTTTCCCATTTGACATTCCTTACATACTAGATTAGTAGGCTTAACAATTGTAGGCAAATCTCTAATATCTTGAGTAGAACTTATCTTAATGATTGATTCAAAATTAACATGACACATTCTCCTATGCCATAACCAACTTTCATCAATCCGAGCAATCAAATAATGTTTCTTACCAACATTCAAATGAAAGATATTACCTTCAGTCTTAGTTCTTGATGCAATCTTTATACCAGAGGCATTTAGGATCTTGCATTTTCCATTCTTAAATTGAAAATCATAACCTTTGTCAACCATCTATCCAACACTTAAAATATTGTGCTTCAAACCTTCAACATACAAGACATCATCAATGTTATGCTTACCATCAAAGAAAATAGAACCTCTACCACAAATCACACAGGCTTTGTCATCTCCAAATCTTACTATTCCACCTTCTTTTTTCTCTATATTCACAAATTTTCTTTTATCACCGGTCATATGGTGTGAACAACCGCTTTCAATCACCCATTCATCTTTATTTTCAACTTTAGTAGCTAAAGCTTTCTCCTCAATAATGTAGCTTGTGGAATCAATAGGTACTAGTCCATCTTCTTTAATAGCAATAAACACAATTTTATCTCCTTCAGATTATTCATCTATAACACTTTCATCAATAGCATAATAACAATTCTTCTGATGTTTATACTTTCGGTTAGGCTTGTAAGGATTATCATACTTCACATGCTTCTCATATCTACCATTCCTATCATGCTTATCAAACTTATCATTCCTATCATATTTAGAAATTCTCTCTCGGCACCTAGAAGCAAAATGTCCTATCTTATTGCAAGAGAAACATTTTAGAGGCAATTTTCCTTCATACTTACTAGCTCCTTTAGGCAATCTCTGGGCAATCAATGCTTCAAGCTCATCTAATTCTCTTTCTTTCTCTTCCATCTCTATTCTCTCTCTTTCATATCTTGATATTTTGCATTCTTTTGGATCATACTTCTTCTTTTCGGATACAGACGCTCTAAATGTTGTCTTAGATTTTCCATGTGATTCACCAAATTCTGTCAGTTTAAATGCAACAATCTTTCCAACCAATATATCTCTTGTCACAATAGTCACACTCTAGATGTCATCAATAGCAACTACATTATGTTTGTAAGAAGGAGGCAATGATCTCAACACCTTAGAAACAACTTCATCTTCTTCAAGGGTTCCACTGGCATATATGATACCAAGGACAAGTTCATTCACCTTATCCATGAAGGATGTTATGTTCCAATCTTCTCCCATCTTCAACATCTCATACTTCCCTTTCAAACTCTACAACTTAACAATTTTGACTTGTTTATCTCCTTCATACAAGGTCTCAAGCTTCTCCCAGATCTCATGTGCAGTTTGAAGTCCCATCACATTAATCATCTCAGAATCAGTTAGGGAACTCAACAATTCTTCCTTATCTTTAATGTTATGTTTAGCATCTTTGATCTCACTTGCAGTAACCGGTCCATTCTGAGGACCAAAATAGGCATCTTTTGTAATCTTCCAGTAATCCTCTCCAAGACATTTCAAGTGCACCTCCATTCGGTTCTTCCATATAGCATAGTTACTTCCATCAAATCTTAGACTCTCCTTAAAAATAATAGCTCCAGTTGCCATTCCAGATCACCTCAAGCAGTCAAGATTCTTCTGGAGGATTAGCAAACTTAACCTCAAATGCAAATCTGATTAATTGTAACAACAACAAAGATAAGAAAATCGATAACACAACACACAACACCAATATTTTGATGTGGAAAATCTGATTAAAGGAAAAACCATGGTGGGAACCTACCCACAATAAGATGATACTCTGTAGTAGTATGTGAAAATAATTACAATGGGGACTTCACATGCATTCAAGCTCACTATCTAGAGTTAATTTCTCAAAATATAAAAACCCAGAAGGCTAAAACCCTCAAGAAAGGCTCACTATCTTATAAAGAAGGCTCATTGACTTACAAAATATTCAGACAACAATCCGAAATCAAATGAACTGAAAGAATAACATCTGCAAATGCTTGATGATAATTCCGATTAAGTACATTTGTCTTCTCTGCAACACTCCAATATCTGCTCAATCACAATGCCAAAGGATGCATTTTCTTGTTCACACCTTTACCTTTCTTAGATAATGCAGACACTTCATCGACACCCAATTTACATGACTATACCATCTATTTATACAATTCATCAACCTTGACTACAAGGTCAGCCAAACCCTTAACTCTCAATTACAAAATTACATCACATGATACATATGTGAACCACCAGACCAATATAATGATATACGTGACATAAAATGGATCTAAACCAAATTCTCAAACACACAACACCACAATAACAACTCCAAGATCAACCGCAACATGCTACACCACCGAATAAACAAAACACCAAAACTATGCACAATGATAAATATAGATCATCAAAACAAATAGGACATAATTAGGAAACACTAGGAAGAACATTAGAATCATCTATAACAGTTGCACCAACACCACTTATCAAATCTTCATTGATCAATCATCTGAAACTCAAGAACACTCAAACAACAACAATTGCCACAAGGAAAGATAACTTCTAGAGAACCAAATCATGATCCATCTAAAAAGACGATACACATGAACATCTCAAACAATCTCCCAAAATTGCAACTCAAGATTCGATCACACCGGAATATACCAGAGGAAATACCAAACTCTGCACAACACTGATCAAAAGAACCAAACTATAAACCAGATCATATGATATGATCAATTAAGCTCCCGAATTACTAAAAACAATACAAAAAGATATAATGATACTAGAAATACTCCATATAACAAACCATGATCCCAATAAACCAATATGCAACCACCAGAGCAATAAATCACAAGAATATGTCGACATCAATGACAACAACATATCCTAGTAGTAGGAATGCCCGACAGTATATACTCTGCTTCTTTTCTTTCTTTTCTTTTTCATAAAAGGTATCCTTTGCCCTTTATGTCAAAAGGGGGAGAAAGGAATGTGGATTTTGGATTGAGGAAGTGTATGAGTTAGGGGGAGTTGGATTATGTGCAGATATGTTTTTCCATCAATGAAAAAGGGGGAGATTGTTAGACTTGTGTGAATATTGTTGTCATTGATGTCAAACCAATTACTCGGTTTGGTCTAGATAGTATATGCAATTTAGTATTATCTGATTGGTTCAGATGTTGTATGTAGTCGATATGAGAAGTTTTTGATATAAGTGTTGTGTGTCTTGGTATTGCTATGTGTTATGATGTAGTAAGATAGAGTTGATATAATGGAGTAATTGTTAGAAGATATTTTCCTCTAGAGTCCTATTGTGTAACTACATTGGTCTTGGTTTTAGTTACATGTTTTGGTATTAGCTATTTTGATGATGTCAAGTATATCCCTTCAAGTTTTGTGTTGCGGTACTCTTGGTATGCATGGAATCTCTATCTTTGGAGTTTGGATATGTTGTGCTTGAGTTTTGTGATATTGGGTTAGCTTCTATGGGTCCGGATGACCCTATCCCATTCTAGTAATTAAGGTATATGCATTGGTAAAAGAGTTATGTGAAAGAAAGTGTGTAAATCTAGTGGAGGCTGACATGGTTGTTTTGTTGGATAATGTGTTGAGTTAGGCTAACACATTATACCACTGTATATGTCCTCTGGTATATGTAGAAGCATGTGATGTGTTTGTGAAAAAGAAAAAGGAGTAAAAAAAAGTGTATGAGGTGTGTGTGTGTGTGTGTGACTAGTGAAGGAGACACAACAATGAAGATTACAGAGAAATAGAGAGTTGCAAACAATGAAGGTAGTTAGCACAGAATCAGAAGTATTGCAGTAGTCCTTTATCGAATCTTCTGCAAATACAGAAGGACATTTGTACAAAGATCTTTCATCAGATCTACTATAGAGGTTATGAATTGTGATATGAGCATAATCTAGGAACCGATCTCATGCATTTGGAGATGCAATCCACTCTAGTTCAACCATTTCTATTACAATGAGAACTCCAACAATTATCCATCTTTTATATCTTTACAATGAGCAATTTAGAGTAAGCCATTTTTGTAATTTTGTAGTGAGCCACCCTTTTGTAAAACACCATATAACTAGTTATATTCTCTTGAGAGTTAACACTCTTTGTGGTTTTTGCCATTTGGGTTTTCCACATATAAAATTAGTTGTTCCTTTTGTGGTTGTGATTTTCACGTTTACATTTGTTGTTTCTTTTGTGTTAAGTACTCTTGGTTAATTGATCATAAAGTTTATGTTCGGTAAAATTTTTAATACTTGTGGGAATACCGATTCACCCCCCTCTTAGTATCTCGATCCTTTCAACCAAAGTCAATAGGGTCACCCACTTTGTGTGCATTCTTGTTGATATTGACATCTCCAATCCTTTTCATGGGGAATAATTTTTGATGGTCGGGGATAGACCTTGGTCATAACCATTGGGTTATGAGGACTCCCCCTTTCATTGTCATTTTTGCTTCGCTACTAGTCATCTAGCTTTAGAATACTTTTTGGAATGTCAAAATGGTACTACTACTTGGTGGAAGGATTCTAAGAAAGATCACTTAACTATTGAGGGTTCCCTTGAAGTGGTCTTTGACCAAGTTACTACTGAGAAACATGATCTAGGTGTGTCCGTTTTGTGCCCAAATGTTCGTTAAATGACTCTTGATGTTTCTTTGGAGCCTCCTCTTGTTCCTTTTCCATCTCCTACTATGAAATTTTCTCCCTCCAAACTACCATCTTCTTCCATGGTAACTAATTTTTCTTTTTCTCTTGTTTCCCATACCCTGGTTATTGTTGACCCTCTAGTTGTGGGATCACCTCTTATTTCCTTTGCTTTCACGGGGTTGGATGATAGTATTGTTTCAACAATTGTTCAATAAATGAGCAAAGGTCCTTCTCCTTCTCCTCTTATTCTTTTGAGGTTAGTGAAGGAGATTTATGTTTCTTAGGGTTAGGACCCTTGTCACCCACTAGCTCCCAACTTTGGTCAAAATATCCCTCTCTTCCTCTTCTCCTTCTTCTCATTCTCTCCTCTCAAGAGTTTCACTCTTCTTTCAGTCGTTTTTTTTCTCTAGTCAAAAGCCTATCTTTCAAAAAAGTTCTAGTGCTTTTTTGGTTTTTGGTCGTCTCACTACTCATGAGATCCCTTTATTATACTTGGCTAGCTGTTATGTAAGGGATAGAGCCCTATCTTATTTACTTAATTAAAACTAAATAATTATCCTTGATAACTTAAAATCACAAAACTTATTAAAAATT
The DNA here is from genome assembly GCF_030272615.1 of Cryptomeria japonica. NCBI lineage: Eukaryota > Viridiplantae > Streptophyta > Pinopsida > Cupressales > Cupressaceae > Cryptomeria > Cryptomeria japonica. The sequence continues at coordinate 568,703,064 of NC_081412.1, read as the reverse complement.
AAAATAAATTTAGTCTCGCCTAAGCTTTCTACCTCTCCTCATTCATTTGATTAATTATGGATTTTACTCTTGATCCACAATTAAAGGTAATGCTAAGGAATAAGAGAATCCACATATCACTCACATCATGACTAAATCATATTGACACTCAATTAGAGTTTTTCTTGGATATAATAACTTTATTTTAAATTCTATTTTTTAATATTTTGTTTTTTCTATTTCTTTTCTTAATTAACAATGATGAATGGTGAATGATAGCATACATGCATACATCTATCATACCAATAAAATTTTATCTATAGAATCATAAACTATATCTCTATACAATTTTTATCATCACTTAGGTCTTATTTTGGCATTATAGCCTTATGTGCTTTGACCATGTTTGTTTCTTCTCACTTTGACTTCAATTCTCAAGCTTGACCTAGTGTTTGGTCTATGGATATTGGTTCAGTCTTGATTGTCTGAACATAGGTGCCATAGGTGCCCTTGTCAAAGGAAAATGGTGCCCTAGACAACCTTTTTCTAGGAAAATGATGCTTGGGCAACCCTTGTGACTTGTCCCAACAAAAGGGGATCAATTTTGGTCATGAAATATGGGCCAGAATTCTCCTCCCATGTTGGCTTGCCTCAAAATTTCAAACACGTTTTATGTAGTGGGGTATAAAAGGAAGCCTTACCCCCTCATTTGAACATCCATCTTACATCTCTCATCAAGACAAATTTTCTATATAATTCAAATTCAAGTGAGAAAGCAATCAAGATTCTTCAAGACATTGAAGGAGAGGTCAAGCATTCAAATTCAAGCATTGAAGATGGCATCCATGACCAAGGCTTTATGAAGACATCCTACACAACAATATCAACCCTTGCATAAAGACTTCAAAGGAAGACTCATCAAGGTATACCATTTCAATTACAATCATTTCAGTTCAAATCTAGCCTCTTCCCTAAAAAGGCACACTTTATATTTCCATTTCATTTCAATTTCAATTTTAATTATAGGGTTAATTCCAAACTTAGGTTTTGACTTAGGCAAATCTATCCACAACACCTTTTCTCTTCCTTCTATGCACATGTGCCAAATTTGGGAGCTATAAATTTGGAATTAGGAAGAGAAGATAGAGACAATCAGATGCAATTTTTGTAGGTAGAAAAATCAGAGGACATGGTCATATCGCACTTCTTTGTACGACAAATTTTGAGCCATTTTTTGGGCTTGAAATAGATAATTTTATCAGCATTTGACATTCTGGAGATAGGATCTCTCATAGATGATCCATTGTCCAATTTTTTAAGCTCAAATTCCATTCATCTTCCTCATTTTAGATATGTGCTTATTGTTTCATATCATATCTACAATTGCATGTTCATGTTCATATTCATTTATGTCAATTTTCAATGTTTAGCTCTAGATCTAGCATTCTCTTAACATCTTTTCAATATTCATTTCGCACCCCCAACACAAAGAGGAGTGGAATCCAATTAGCATTACTCCTTTTCACAAAGGAGGTTCAATCTATTGATCTTACTCCTCTCCAATGTAATATTTGAGAAATAGGTCTAGTTTGTATGCCTGAACTTATAAACCCTATTTTCACTCATTACACTCTGGTGAATTTGACATAGTGGTTGCATTAATTTTGATTTTTTATTTTATATCTAATTTGTATGCATTTAATTAATTTGTATTTGCAATCATTTCTAAAATTAATCATTTATGTATTCAAATTCCATAAATTTCAAGATCTATTTCATAGAAAATCCTAATTGTTTTGATAAAATTGACTTGTGGGTCGTATAATTTCTTATTTATATGACTAGATCTGATTGTTATTGCACACTATTTCTAGATTAAGAAGTATTGATTTTTCACATCTATCATTTCTTTAGTGCATTGTTAATTAATCATCATTATATTGAGAAATTGTATTATTTAATCATATCTTTTTCTTGCATTATCAATTGCATGAGAGGCATTGTGAGTACAAATCCATCAACTTAACTTTTACATCTTTGTGTATGAGTTTTTTTACCCTCTCCTACATCCAATTTCTTGGTGAGAAGAAGTTAGACTTATGGTTCCCAAAGTTTAATACTAAGGGGTGTGAACTAGGGCTGAATAACCTATTCCATGGGAGCTTGGGTGAATCCTCAATCTCTACACAAGACATACCTAACATTATGGAGAACCTTTCCCCTCACACTTCTCATGATGAGGATGGCTCCTTAACTCGAGTAACTATTTACCAATTGGGGAATCTTGACCATGAGTTTGATAATCAACAAGAATGGATGGGTCAAGAATACTCAAATAGTGAGGCAATCCCCTTGATTGAAGGCTTGAGGAGAATGATTTAAACAAATGAAAATGGTGTGGAAGTGTTGCATGGAATTTCTCATATTATTGACTCTAATGTTACACAAATGAAAATTTGTGCCAAACCTCTTGGTTTTTCCAATCCTATAACTTAGGTTGAGTATTCCAATCCTATGCCTACATCTTTTCCTAATGTACCTTCTTATACATGTTCCATCATGCCTACTTCTACAAAAAAATGTTAATCCTACACATGTTAGTGATGGGGGTAATCCTCTCGATCAATGCTCTTGCATACCTCCTTCTACTACCCTTCCATTTGTCTCACAACCATCTCTTATATCCACCTACCATAATGTTCCACCTCCCTATTCTCAAGATCCACCTATTTATCCTCATGTCACACTTCCATCACAATCCAATGTGTCCAATTCCAATTCATCCAGTAAGGCCACTATAAACAATTTAGCTCAAAGATAATGAGTGGACTATAAAGTCCATAAAGTTGAGAAGTTCTGCTCTAAGCATAAACATAACCAAAATATAAACTAAACATGTAAATTCAATTCATTATGGACTAATCTAAATAACTTAATAAATGAATGTTCATTTCTCATGATTAACCCAATCATAGAAGCATGGGTTTAAGGGAAGTTTGTAATGCATACCAAATCAAACCTTAACAATGAACAAATTTCCTTTCAACATTTCACATTTGATTCAATAGATATATCTCTACTTCCATTATCAAATTTGACATCTACTAAGAACACTTTACATTTCTCATGTTATGTATATCAAGGGTACTAACAAAGGAAACATAATAATATCACTTGACATAGATGAGCTTTAAAGAGGTTATTATCTCACCATTTGATATTTTATTATTCCTTCCACTTGATAGGGACATATCATCATTTCCTTATCTCCTAGTTAATTTTATTTTCTTTGAAACAATATTAGTTTAAACATCATCTCAAAGAGGGAAATTTGTACACTAAAATATTCCTCCATCCATCACTATTTTATTATTTGATTCATTAAGAATATTCATCATCATCAGCATCATCATCTTACTATTACTTTAAATCCTTAACTTATATTATCATTTAATTAAATAATTATTATTATTTTATTGAAATGATTTAATCTCACATATTTAAATAAATAAATAAAGTTCCTAAAATATTAAAATCTATCTCATAAGCACACATTATCCATTAGATGAATTAAATAAATAATAAATTTTATATCTTGGGTTAGTTATCAAATCAAAATGCTTAACTCGTGCTAATCAATTTAGTTCAATCTTTAATCAATTCACTCCACTCTTGTTAATTTAGTCTTTGTAATTGTGTAAAATTATGACTTTTCCACTTGGATTGATAAAGCCACTAATTTTTCTTGGGACCACCATACATTAAGGAGGGAATTGAGTTTCACTGATCCAATCCTAAAAGAGTTGAATACAAATAAAATGAATCCTCCTTGTTTGATTTCAAACTGAATTTAAATTAGGGTTAAATAGCAATGCTAGATATAGGAAAAACAATGAGGAATTGACATAAAACATTAGTAACAAAATGTTCTAGACATCATGCAAAGTTGTAAATAAAGATCTAAGAATGGAAAGTAGATCAAGCCCTGTAATGGAAAGTTTGGGCATAATTTTTGGGACTGGAGGAAGCAAGTAGTCCTGGTCCTCCAAATATTAGGGGTAGACAAACTTGATATTTTTTGGATCAGGATATCACACAAAATCCACTATCAGAAGAGCATCATAAATTAATGGGAGTGAGGGGAGTCGATTGTCTTGGTCCTCTACTTTTTGTGCCTTCAAAATTTGAGTGATTGTCATTGTCTATTTTATCAGATTCCTTGCTCACATCTCCTGAGAAAATTTGCTTCACACATAAAGAAGGAAAAAAGTTTGTTGATGGGGGTTTGCCTTAGGTTAAACCTCGGTTTAAGAATTAACCTTGAAATTGAAATGAAACTGAAATGAAATTGAATTGAAGTAGAATACTTTGCTTTTGAGGGAAAGGCTAGGTCTGATTAGCAAATGCTTGAACTTGATATCTTGATGAAGTTTTCTTGAATCCTCATGCAAGGGTTAAGGATTTCATGCAGAATGTCCTCATAGAATGTTGATCATGGATGCTTGAACATGAATACTTGAACTTGACTTTGTTGGATTTTTGTCATGGATAAAGGAGAATGTTGTAGAGGCTACCGATTGTCATTGATGTCAACATACTTCTATTGACTTATACTTTTGTTGCTCCAATATTCTAGTGACTCTGTCCATCATGTTTTGCTCCACATTTATCCATGTTTCTCTATAGTTGCAAACATGGGTTTGGAGTTTGGGTAGTATACTCATGAATATCATAGGTACCTATATTCCTATTTGTATATGTTATGGATTTTCAGAAGGTGAGATACATGGTTTGATAGTTCAATCTGTCAGTTGCTCTGTTCTATTGGAACAAAATAATTTGTCTCGACATTTGCATTTCATCAGTTAATTATCTTTGATATTACGGTTTTGGGACATGATTAAGCATTATTGATAATGTGTGTATTTCAGTTAGCATTATTTTTTGTTATATCCTTGGCCACCCTATGTCAATAAAATGCATGAAGTATATTGTGATAGTGTGCAAGGTATTTTATTTGTAAGGCACGTGTGGCCGACTTGAGATATGGATTGATATATATATGTGATGTATTCCTTTGTTGAGAGATATAGAAGAACAAATAAATATAGAGATACAAATATTCAAGTGCGACAAGTGATCAAATGTGATATGTGATTAAATTAGGTAACTAAAGAGAAAATGAAGTGTGTGAAGTCTGTCTACTGAGCTTAATTAGAACTGTATTCCATGCATAGGTAAGATGCAACTGTATATGGTGAAAATGGATAACAATAATAACAATATTGAAAGGCTAAATGAATTCAACCACAAAACCCTAGCCTAACAACAACAAAGATCCACCATAACATATGAAGATTACCTAAGACAATGCAAATCAAACGAAATCACAAAGATTATACCATCACATGTCCAATAGGGTTTGGATCTCCATTCTTCCTATCTCCATTGATCTTGCTTGATATATTTGCTCTTAGATTTTATGTGCACAAGAGCTCAACAAAGAACGAAATGTGGTTGCAAGTAGGATCACATATGCCAAGTAGTCAATTGATCAAGTAGTTAGAATGATTGATTAGAATGATTGATTAGGGTTTGATAATGAAGGAAGCATCTCCTTATATAGAAGACACTATATGAAATGGAGGGATAAGATTGAGAGGTGTAAAAGGAGGTCGGCTATGATTAGAGGGTAGGTAAAAAAAATAATAAAATAATGAAAGGGGTAGGTAGTGTATGAATTAAGAGATGAATGACATGTGTCATGGGTAGAAAAGGTTAATGAATTAATTAAATAAATAAAGATTTATATAATTAATAGAAGAAGTGGGATCAACTAAATAAATAAGATATTTATTTAATTTAGGAAAAGGATAATTTAAATAAATAAATATATTTATTTAAATGGGAAATAAGGCTAGAAGAGGATAAATGAAATAATTAAATAAATAAAGATTTATTTAATTAATAGAAGAATTAAGCTAAGATAATTAAATAAATAAAATATTTATTTAATTAGACATGACAATTTTGGGTGTCTACATTTTGCCCCTCTTTGAGGCAATGCGGCTTGTCGTGTTGTTTCAAAGAAGATAAGATGAACTGATACAAATTTGCCCCAAGATGGGAATGATATGCCCCCTCGAGAGATTGGATGAAAATGTCTGGAAAGATCGCAGACAATCTCTCGATAAGAAAGAGAGGCTAGAATGGACTGACCAGATGAAGTGACAGATTCATGGGATAATGAAGACTGACTTGGGAAACTAGGGCTAGGGCAGTCTATAAGATAGACCACAAGGGAAAAACATCCTCATTGTCATGTATATATCCAAGAGATTAGAGTGTAGAGAGAGAAAAGAGCAGCAACAGTTAGCAGCGATGGCTTTGGTTCACAGATTTGACCGCGTTTGCCGATTCCAGAGGCCAGTAAAGGTAGGAGAGTCGGTAAGTACCACAAAACCTCCTTGTACTTTGATGCATTTATTGTTGTCATTAATGCATGCTAGGTAATGTAATAAATGCATGTTTATGTCAGGAAAACGCGTTTGTGTCCAAAAAATGTGAATTTGTGTCTTCTAGGTCAAATCGGTAGTTCTGTGATGAACATACGCTGTCGATTGGATAAGCTGCTGAGAGGATACACTCAAGCAGGTCCTCTAGGGAAGACTAGGATAGAAAATAGGGCTAGGATTGACAATTCTGTGATAGAACATACATTGCCAATTAGGAAACTAGTAAAGAGGATTCACTCAAGCAGAGGCCCTAGGATAGGATAGATCAAGGCACTTTGTGATGAACAGTGAGTACCAAGATATAGTACTTTGTGATGAACAGGGAGTACTAAAATATGAGCAGCACTTTGTGATGAACAGTGAGTGCAAATTGAGCAACACTTTGTGATGAACAGGGAGTACTACTAGGATAAATAGCAACACTTTGTGATGAACAGTGAGTGTCATGAGGATAGATAGCAACACTTTGTGATGAACAGTGAGTGTCACTAGGATAGATAGCCAGATGCACTTAGATAAAAAGTAACATTTTGTGATGAACATTGAATGCCACTATGACTGACATGATTGATTTGCTTGATTGCAAGAGTATTTGCCTATGCTGGAGTCATGGGAAAGATTCCCATTGACTCAGAGGTTGCGACCTGAGTTGACAGCCAAGGACTGAGCTGCAATTGAGGCTATGGGATTGAGACATATTTTGTATGTGCCTGAGTTTTGGGTGAACATGGGATTGCTGATTGCACTAGCGGAGAGGTGGCACTCCGAGACTTGCACATTTCATTTGCCGATGGGTGAGATGATAGTCACCCTGGAGGATGTATACCGGATCCTAAGGATACCGATCGATGGGGAGCTAACTCCCTATGATCGAGATGGAGACTGGAGGCCCTAAGATGAGTGTTCCAGGATCCGGGATTGGAGATAAGGGTGGGACATGTGGCATGGGACACGATGACACATAGAATATTAGCACTACCAGTAGTATTGGCAGGAGTGATCAGTGGGTTCCTCTGTTTGGATAGGGCGACACGAGGGGTGGCTGCAGAGGACGTAGGGGCCATGAGGGATGATCTTGGGGCGGGTCCTTCTAGGGCTCAGACTCTGTTGAGGCTAGCTGGCTCCGAGGGAGGGAGTTCATCCTAGCCATAGAGGGCTCCCTATGTATCAGTATTGTACCATTTTTGTATGATGATGTAGACACCTGCGGGTGATTGTAGCCATATGATTTTGACATCATTATATCATGACACTTATATATATATATATATATATATATATATATAAAAGATGATTCATCTTTGCGGCAGCTATATGCATGTGTACCTATGTGATGAGATGTTCTTATGTGATGCTTATGATATGGATGCAAATATGTATATGATGCAATGCAATATATTTTTTTTTGTTCTTTTATGTTTTATATGTGTATGCATGATGCAAATATGAATGTATGAAATGTGAATGAATATGATAATGCAAATGTAAATTGTTTACATGATGAGAATAAAAAATGTGCTGACATGTGTTGTGTGCAGGATGTGATGCAATTGTGATATCTATATGTATGTATGAAATGCTTATATGTGGTAATGTAGGTGCAACTACATGAAATGCAAATATTTTTGGTGTGTCATTATACTCAGTCATGTGATAGCGGGCTACGCGGACTCGAGAAGGACGATGGAAGTCAATCAAGAAAGGGGGATGAAAGATAGAAGATATGAAAGTGAAAGAGCTTCTTGTGTGTTATCATCATTGAGCTTTATTATGGCAAGTAGGTTATGACAATCAAGGCATATGTTTGACCCAGAAAGTCATTGTACCTATTTGCATGGAGATAAGACAGTCACAAACAAGGAATGCCCCAATTCACACTAGACTCATAGTGTCCTCATATCCTTGGACAAGTCATAGCATTACTAAGAGACAATCCATAGACAACAAATACAAATAGGTGACGATACCCCATCCTCGCCTTTCTAGTCAAAGACATCCTGGAGATAGAATCTCTAGTCAAAGACATCCCGGAAAAGCTAAAAGATATGTCACCAAAAAAAATGATGAAATTAAAAGAAAACCAAGACTCGACACCAACATCCAATGTAGTCCTCAAGTTTAGTGTCTCTTGTCACTTGTATAAGTCTTATTTGATTATGGTCACAATGTTTACTTTCACATAAAGGATAGATAGCACTGAACCATAATGTTGTCTGAGTCTGTTGAAAGATTTGATTTGTTGAAGCCCATTGTTGCTGCTGTGTCTCATTTGAAACTGACTAAATCCATGAAACTGATACTTTATTGTGGAGAAGATGAAACTTTATTGTGGATTTGTGAAGCAAATGTTTCTTTATTGCGGATTGTGCGCGGATAGATTGAAGGAAGCTACAAGAAACTGTACTCCTCGAAACATGTGATGTTCTCAGCTCCACACCCATCACTAGACGTAGGATTTGCCTTAGCCACAAATAGGATCTGATTTATTATGGATGAAAAGGGATGAAAAGGAATGTTTATTATGAATGGCTAACCAATCTTGGGTAGATCAATAACAAGCCATGATGGGAATGGGTAAGTTTATTATGAACGAATAGGTTGTGAGTGTGTGCAAAGTGAAAGGATGAAAGTGAATCCTAAAGGAGGGAGGAGCAATGTCTCTACGCATGGCACTGGTGACCTAGTTTTCACCATGGTACTTGCCCAGGGCGCCACTGAAGTGGTTTTCACCGTTGGACAAAATTATTTCTCTTTACTTTTTTCGATTTTTCAATGTTTTTTTTTTGTTTTATAATTTTTTTTGTATTTTTGAAATTTTTGATTTTTTTGTATTTTTTGAATTAGGATACTCTGAAGAGCTATGTGTAAAACCTGCGAAGGTGCATGCTATTGATAGGATCATCCAAAGATTCACCTTCTGTAGTTGAGAGCTGATATGCACCAGATCCATATGTTGCTGTAATAATGTAAGGACCAAGGCAATTTGGTTCAAACTTGCCCTTCTTCTCTCTGTCTTGCTGATTTTTGGGATTTTCTCTAAGAACTAAGTCCCCTACCTCAAATGTGTGAGGCTTGACTTTATGATTGTAGCTGCATTGTTCTTTGACTGAATGATGTGTAGCTCGAGTGACTGTCTTCTTTGATAAAGGAACTGAGATAGAATTACTAGTGTGTGGACTACGTAGGCCTGTATGCGTGTCACCTGAAGAAGTTTGGGCATCTCTGACAACAAAGTCCTTCAAGGAAGGTCCATGATGTATCGCCATAAGGGAATGGATGTGTGAAACAAGTGGATGAGTTATGAAGCCTTATGATTATGAAAATAAGTGAAAGTATCATGACATGATGGAGACTTAGGATCAACAAGTATGTTTTTTGATTTAAAATTGTAGAACTTTTGCCCCCAGTTATTTTGATATTAGGGGAGATCAACTCTTGTTCTTTTTCTTTCATAGGATTTTTATCCTTGACTTTGATTTTTGCAGAGTCCAATAGCTTCTGATTTTGATTTGGATTCAAGGAATTTTCTTTATTTTTGACTTTTAGGTTTTTCTTTTCAAAGCTTGATTTTTGATCCCCAATTAGTAAGGGCTTTTGTAATTCTTGTTGATCCAAGTTTGGAAGTGGAGTGGAAATAGAATAAGTGGATGAAATGGTAAAGCTATGTGAGTTCTCAAGAGGGATGGAAATACGCTCAATAGATTCTTCACTGGAACCACTCTTAGGACTATTGATATCAAGAGTTGCTTGCACCACTAGAGGAGATTTGCATTTGGATTTAGTAGCCACAACACTAGGTGGTTCACACCCAATTCCTTGGTCTTGCATATTGCTTGTAGATTGTTCTTGCTAACAAAATGTGTTAGGAGATAGTGGGAGTTGATCAACATGAAAGATATACTCACCACATCCTAGGTCTTTAATCTTGAACTTTTCTTTTAGCTCTGCTTGTTTTGATGTAAAAGCTTTCAAAGATTCTGGATCCACATATGCTGATGAAGGAATAGCCTCTCGATTGGTTGGAATTGTTATTTCTAATCTAGGTTGCAGATTGTTGCAATATATGAATGGATTAGGGTCAGCTTTGACAGTCACTTCAACTCCATTGTGTGGAAACTTGATACATCGATGATATGTAGATGGTACTGTGCTCATCTCATGAATCCATGGACATCCTAGCAATATGTTGTATGTGAGATCAAGGTCTAGGACTTGACAAACCACATCCTTTGTAACCGGCCCAACTCTGAGAGGCAAGGTGACTATGCCCTTGGATGAACGCTCTTCATCATCATATGCCTTGATGGTGATTTGATTTGTAGAATTCACAGCTTTATCAGAATATCCCAATTGTTTAATTGTGCTCAATGTACAAATGTTTAGACTAGCTCCTCCATCTATCAAGACTCATTTTATTCGATGTTTGTGTATGAAGGCTTCAATATGTAGTGGTGCATTATGTGGCTAACTTACAGAGGTGTCATCGGCTTCTGTGAATGTAAGGGAGTGTGGACTGGAAAGGTATCCCAATATGGCTTGAAACTGGTCAACATTCAGATTAGTAGGAACGGTGGTGTCTCTCAAGGTTTTTTCAAGAATGACTTTATGAGCGGGGGATATGCGTAAGAGCTCAAGGATGGAGATGAGCGCGGGTGTCTTCCCTAACTGTTCTACAAGGTCATACTCAGGTTTGGCTGATGAGGAGGCAGTGTTCTTGGCTAGAGCACCTTGCAAAGTGATTTTACCTCGACAAGTTGTGACATGACATTCAGAGGTAGGGTCGGAAGAAGATCCAACGCCTTTTAGGACAATCCTGGGTCTCCGGGTAGAATTCTCAGATGTTTTGTCCTTGATGATAATGGTAGAGACATAATTGTCCATTGAGATGTGATTGATAGTTGAATCATAGTTGTAGGATGCTCTGGTATAGTTGGTTTGATCCGCTGTGGCTTTAGCTTTTCCCTTGTCATGTTTTGGGAATGGTTCCTTAAACATCTCATGTTCTTGATTGGAGGAATGTCCCTCAATCTCAATGTCACCTCTATCAATGAGATCTTGTATGATGTTCTTCAGTCGATGACAATTTCCTATCTTATGACCCTTGCTCTTATGAAATTCACAATACTCATCATCATTCCACCAATTTGGTTTAACCTTTGGTTCATATGGAGGAAAATCTGGAACTGTGATTATTTTGTTTGCCACTAGTTTCTTGAAAACTGACTCAAGTGGTTCTCCCAATGGAGTGTACTTCCTTCGTGACTTAGAAGTTGTTTGAGTATTCACCTGATTTGATCTGAAAAAAATGAATTTGGGTCGCACTATATTGGCATCAACAACACCATCATTGACTGTGTTCTTGTTTTTATTCCAAAATCTTGGCTTGTCTTTTCCTTTAAAGTCATCTTTGTTTTCCTTGAATATCTTAATGACTCCTTGTTCAATTAGGACCTTCTCTGTTGCTAAGCCTTTTTCAATGATGTCCTTGAAGGTGGACAAACAAGCTTTCCTTAAGTCATAACCAATCTCTTTGTTAACATTCTGGGTGAACATTTCTACCATTTGTTTTTGTGGAATTTCACAAGAGCATCTGCTGGCTAGATTTCTCCATCTTTGTAAAAATGATGAAAAAGACTCTCCATCCTTTTGCTTCGTATTGCACAGAGTAGTGACTGATATGTCTGTCTCTATGTTGTAGGAGAAATGTTGGATAAATGCCTCTACTAAGTCACTCCATGACTTAATACCAGGTGGGAGTTGGGAGAACCATTCCATAGCTTGATCACCTAAGCTTTGTGGGAATAATCTCATCAAATATGTCTCTTCTGAAGCTACCTCAATGCAAGCTATAAAAAATTGTCTAATGTGTGCCTTAGGATCCCCTTTTCCTCTATACTTATCAAACTTAGGCATCACAAAGTGTGTAGGAAATGGAGGCATTGTAATTCTTTTGTCAAATGGATAAGGACATATGTCTCTCATTGTGTATGTTGGCTTCGGTGTATTTATGTCCTCCATTTTCTTTTGTAAGTCCCTGATTTGTTGCTCCAAATTGCTCTTAGGTGGAGATCGACTTCTTGGACCATACCCCATGCTTGAGGCACCAATAGGAGGAGGAGCATGTTGCATATATGGATGATATTGATCATACACACGTTCATATGGAGGAGGTCTATAGCGATGCTGCGTATATGGACCACTTGGTATAGATTCATGTTGAGGAATGAAATATCTATTTTGTCCATGTATACCATACTCTACAGGCATGTCATGTTCTAATGTGTTGCCCCCAAATTTGACACGGTGTTTCCTTGTGTCCAAATTTTGAGCATGCCTTTGAATATCCAATTGCTTTGGTGGTTGATCCTTAGCATTGATATGTGATTGAGCATATTTCTCTACATAAGACTTCCATAATGGTTTGCGAAGGTGAGTATCATATGCTTGACCATGTGTATGTGGGACCTCTGGTATTTGAAACAAAGATGATGGTGATTCAGGTACCATATGTGATCCTCTATTGCCTCCACTATTAGGCCTCCTTTGATCCATGTTGGAGTGAGTTTGTTGCAAAGGTCTATGTTCCATTATTTGAGACATGTCAAAATCATGAGGTATCTTGGCTCCACTTTGTGCCATCATTTGTAAGAAGTATTGTCTATCCCTCATTATTTTCTCAACCAATCGATTGAAATGGGGATCCATAATGGATTCTTCCACATCTATTGAATGTATTGAAAAGTTGTCCATATCATCATTGTATGTATCATTGTTGTTTGTAGTGTCCATGTTCTCAACATTTGGAATGTTTCTATAGGCATCCATGTCAGTTAATGTAGTATGATTAGAATTGAAAAAGATATCATTGTCATACTCATAAGAACTCATATTTGCGAACTCTTGAGCCTCTTTAGTTTCTCTCCTAGATTTTTAAAGATGGGTTTCAACCATGAACTAGGTATTGATCAAGATGTGTGAGACTAGATGAAAAATGGAAAAAGTATGGAAGACCAAGAGTTGGATGGAATGTAAATGAATCTGAGGTGTACTTGCAATGTCCAAAGTGTAAGACCAAGTATGTATGTAGTAGAGTAGGTGTGACTTCCAAAGAGAGGATAGTTTCTCTTGATGAGGTAAGTTGACCTTGACTCTAAGTAAAACCAAATGAGACCCAAAGGTGATAGACCTTGATGAGGGACCACTTAGCAACTATAGCAATTCATTTTGTTTACTTGTTCTGTTTTGGGTAGTAAGGCCTTTAGCAGTGAGCATTTGTAATATTCTATACCTAGTTATATTTAATTGAGAGGTAACCCTCTCCATGATTTTCTCCTAACAGGTTTCCACACAAAAATATGGCATTCTCTTGTGTATGTTGCTCTGGATGGTATCTCTACTTTTGTTGTTCATTTGATCACTCATATCTTTCTGTTACACGCTAATTGATGAGAATCTAGAAAGTAACAATAAGATTGTTTTGGGATTTTGGGAATACTGATTCATCCCCTCCCCCCTCTCAGTATTCCAGTTGTTCAACAACTAGTATCAAATATTTGGTCCCTTGTTCTAGCTTAATCTCTTGAGAGAGATCTTGTTGGTTGAACAAATTTCTCATGAGTTAAGTGCTAAATAAATTCTTATGGATGGAGAATTACACACTTCTCTTCAAGATCTTTAGAATATGGAAAGTGAAAAAAAAGATTTGAAATAAAATATCAAAGAAGTAAATGAATGCATTATAAAATAATGGGAACAGATCATGAAGTTCAAAGAAATATATAAAGAGGCCAACAAGGAATTGAAGCAAATGAATGAAACAATTATTGATATGAAGTTGCAAGTTTAGGAAAGTAAAAAAAATGAGGAATGTTTGAGTGACTTAATCAAACACAAGATTAAAGAATTTACAAGACTAGAATATGAAGTTGTAACCCTGAGATCTGAAGACAAATTCAAAGAAAGTACTAAGAAACTTGATGAAATGATGGTTGTGCAGAAATATTTGGAAGATAGGGATTAGGTTTTGAAGCGGGTGAATGTTGAAAGGAAAGATGAAGAAGGATGGATCTGAACAACGCACTGTGATGGTATGATGAAAGAACAAGGATCCGATCAACTGCTGAGAGGGGGGGGGGTGAATTAGTTGATAGAAAAACTGATAAACTTCACCAATCTCAAAATCAATCTCTAAAAGTAAACTTAGAACTATTAATGCAATATCACTGTCAAGTTAAACCGGTTGACTGTTACAACAAATTAATAGTAAACAACTTGAAACTTGCAAACATCCAAATACTTTTATTGACATAAGTAAAACTTCATTCATATTGCTGCCGGATATCATGACTTATCAAAGTGGATTAAGTAGTTAAGAAAATCAACCATATAAAATATAAGAACAAAAACATTCACCACTTGACAGAATATTTTTGACGTGGAAACCCAAATGGGAAAAACCACAGTGAGATGAGACTCACAAGATAACTATCTGAAATCTTCTGAAGTTTTCCCTGTTAGGAGCCAAGACTATTAAAGCTTTACAAAAAGTCCTGTTAAGAACAGATCTTATTAGGGACCACCCGGTTAAGGGATTGACTATAATTCCTTGTTAGAAGAAATACCCTATGAGGAGTAACCTCGATAGAGGATTTGAAATCCAAGCTAATGGACCACCTGGTTAGAGGATTTGAATAGCACCAATCTTGTTAGAGCTTACCCGGTTAGGGGATTTCAATTTGCTGTAATTGTTAGAAAACAACAGGAGTTTGCTAATCTGTTTGAATAGCACTACAATTGCTTGTTCAGATTTTCTCATGCTCCTATCTACCTTTACTCAAACTGCAAATACATCATTTGGTTCGGTAACTACACACTCAACTTAAACTTTGCCAACTCTGAAACTAAACAACTCATCGACCTTATAAACAAATCAACTAAGTTGGTAACACAACAAAAACCTAATTCAAATAGAGATTACAAACAATTCGGTTCAAGTATGACTATAGGATTACATAACAATCTCTACACATCATTCAACAAATCCTCAACCACTCCTTGATCACCGCTTCATCGAACTTAGTAACTCATCACGTGCTTTGCATTACATGTAGTATACTTGCTCATTCCCAAGACAAAAACCGTTACCTCAACGCGCCAAAAACACTTTGAAACTCTCTCCATACAATATGCATACGTGTCATAATCATTACCACTCACCATCAGATCATAAACCAATATAACCAATTCACCAAACTTAATCGGTTAGGGTTTATCAAATCAACAGGTAGGGTTTACCGGTTCAACTCTCCAATACTTAGCAATACCAGTTCACTCCACAAACTTACCTACCGTTTACAGTTCCCTTTCACTAGCTCTTCCTACGAGTTACAAAACAACATTACAACAATATCATTACCAGTTAATTGACATCAATGACAATATAACAATACATTAATGAAATTTTCATGCAAATGCCAACAATCTCCCCCTTTTGCATTGATGGCAATACAATTATCAATACCATTGATTGCTGTGATTGTGAATAGGAATCTTGGTTTACATTTTACCATGTACTCTCCTTGTTTTGAGCTTGTCACTAGTTCTTCTCCCATAATCACATAGTTCTTCTCCCCCTTTGACAACAATGCCAAAGTGAAAGTAAAACATGCAATGTAAAACTTCACTATTCAGCATCAACAACTTGCAACTTGATGCTCCCCCTGTGGAATAACTCCACTTCTACATCAATCCTACTATAAATTTATGAAAGTAGCTCTAGGAATGATGTAATCTACATCATTCTCAATTCACCTCATGAAGGGGTACAACCCCTATCTTTAGGATGTTTTATATAGGTTTTCAATCATGCATTATATGTTTGTAATAATAAACCCCATCTTGTGAGCCAAACTCCTATTTTGGTATTTCTATGAGCCAATTAGGACTTTTGGAAAATAGGGGATCCAATGTGTTGGTTTTGAGTTTTTTAAGATGATTTAGGAGGGGTTGAACTTCACCCAAGGCATTAGGAGGTGAAAGATGACATTTTGACAACTTTTGTAAAAGTTGTCAAAAGTTGTGATGAGCAACTTTTATGCACTTTTTTGCATTTTGTAATTTGAAACTTCTCCAATGGCTCTAACCTCTTTATTTTTAGTTGAGAGAAGTTGAGGAATGGTTTATACACCTCAAGGATCCAATTTCCAAGGGGGTTATTGTACAGAGAAGAGTTTTGATGCAAATAAACTAAAAAAATTCTAAGTTTTCCTGCAATTCTGGAGTTTTGGTCCGTGATACGATTCTGTATGGATTGGGATTAATTCCCAATGATGTGAATTGATTTAAGAAGAGAGTTGAATCTATTTTGGTTTTGATTTGGAGTATTTATTGTGTGTGTTGCTCCTGATATTTAAGTTTTACTGTAGGTACTCAGAAAATTAGGGTTTACCATGGGTTTTTCCTCATTCATGGCCATATCTTGTACTTTACCAATATGAGGCTCATGGGATTTGGTGAAAGGAAATTATGGTGAATGTATTTTATATTTACAATATTTTTTTGTAAGAGGAGCAAGGGAGAGTAGTGATTGAAGCGACCCTAGATAGACATCTTTATGTGGCTACCTAGACCTTGAACAAACAAATTCACCTTGCATGCAAATGGCGATGCTTCTAGGCGTGTAACCCTGGAATCCATTTTGATTTATGTTTCCCAACATTCCCATGGGATTTTAACCCACTAGTTCATTCATTTGAGCATAGTTGCTTCACAAAAGAGACCTAATTAGCCCTTCTAGGACAGTCAAATTCCTACCAGCAAAGACCTTTATTTTCTAGACCTTAACCCTTCCTTTTGGGGACTTGTATGAATTCCAAAAGGGTATTTGAATCCATAATTTGTTTTCCAAGGTGTTTGGGAAAATCTGAACTTAAGGTCCCTTTACCCGCTAAATAGGGCTACAAGCAACTAGGCCTAATTGAGTGAGTTTCTTAAGGAATGAGTATGTACTCTTGCAACCGGTGCTTTGTTTGAACTTGGGGAGTTTTGTATGAACCAAAACTGATGTGGAAATGATTTTTAGCCCTTGGAGATACCATGGAGTGTGTTGTAGCAAGATACCCCTAATTGAGTAAGAGAGGGTCTTGGAGACGATGAGAAGATTGTACTAAGTTGTAGATCCTTGCCTTGATAGGATCCCATTCATGTGCTAGGGGGTCAGTGTCATACATTTGGAGGTGTTTGGTAGGTAATAAGGAGGGCTCTGCATCAAGTGGTATCATAGCTAGTAACAAATTTGGTAAGGAGATAGAAATTTGAGAGATGTCAAAGGGACAAGAAGAAGAGGTCCCTAGAGGACCAATCACCAACATGGAATTGGCAAAGATTGTAAGAGAGAAGGCCACTGCTTGCAAGGAAATGAAAAGGGAGCTAGAGAGGTTGAGAGGTAGAGTAGATGGGAAGGAAGATGAAGGGGATGAGGATGAGATCCCTATGCTGGAGGAAGAGATGATTCCTCCTGACTAGAGGCACTTCCTTAATGCCCTCAAATCCAAGGCGAGGAGAACCATGGAGCAGAAGATTGATTTGCCAACTATCACTAGGAAGATGGAACTAGATGTTGTGATGGATTGGATAGACTCCCTGTCTAGTTTCTTTGAGTGTGAAGACATTCAAGGACACCAGAAGGTGAAGATTGCTAAGTCCAAGATGAAGGGAGCAGCCCTAAGTTGGTGGAACTTTGTCCAAGAGGAAAGAGAGAAGGACAATAAGCTCAAGATTGTTTCTTGGAAGAGGATGGTTGCCTTAATTAAAGAGGCCC
Source organism: Cryptomeria japonica (assembly GCF_030272615.1). Taxonomy (NCBI): domain Eukaryota; kingdom Viridiplantae; phylum Streptophyta; class Pinopsida; order Cupressales; family Cupressaceae; genus Cryptomeria; species Cryptomeria japonica. The sequence goes on along the minus strand of NC_081412.1, from coordinate 568,684,752 downwards.
ATGTACCCAAAGACTATGAAATACAACTCCATAAGAGGAGACAAAATCTCAAGTAGAAAGAGATGGATGTGAACTCATATATAGAGGAGTTCCAGAGGCTATGCATGAAGTCTAAAACAAAAGAGGAAGAGAGTGAGAAATTTTTCTGGTACCTGAATGGATTAAGGTACAACATTCAAGAAGAATTGAACCTTCTTAGCTCGGATACCATTGGTAGATTCCATCAACTTGCTATCAAGGTGGAAGAGAAGATTAAAAGGAGACAAGAGCAGAATAATAAAGGAAGAGGAAGACAACAGAGGGGAGGAAGAAATTTTTTCAGAAGCAAAAGAAATGGCTTTGGAAATCAAAGTGAAACCAATCAAGAAGGCACTAAAGGAGAGAACAATTCCAATAACAGTGGATGATACAATCAGAGAGGTAGCTTCAATGGAAGGAGACGACCATTTAGAGGAAGATCTCAAGGTAGAGGGCCAATCAGATGTTATAACTGCAATCAAGAAGGACACATGGATAATAGATGCCTGGAGAAGCCTACTAGTTCCATAGGAGAAAGAAGAAGAAACTTGATTTTAGAGGCTGACTACCAAAGTGTGGCAAGTGCTAACACATACCAAAGTGTGAATACCCCTGATAGTTATGGATACCCTAAAAGAGGTGAAGCCTTAATGATTAGAAGAGTAGTAACCACTATGAAGATTTTTGATAGAGAACCCCCATAGAGGAAATCTCTATTCAAGACCACTTGCAAAGCAGGATGAAAGGTTTGCAAGGTCCTAATAGATTCTGGTTCAACTAAGAGCTTTGTGTCTCTAGAGATGGTGGAGAAACCGAAGTTGAGTAGACTACCTCACCCTTGCCCCTACAAGGTCTCATGGTTCGCACAAGGACAACAAGCTATTGTGGAAGAGCAGGCTTGGGTGGAATTTCAGATTGGAACTTATAGAGATAGGTTGATGTTTGACATTGCAAAGATGGATGCTTTTCGTCTCCTATTTGGGAGACCATGGTAGTTTGATTTGAAGGCACAACATGATGGTTCTAGGAATACATATTCCATTACCAAGGATGGTAAGGTGATTGAGTCGTTACCTTTAATGGAGAGTGAGGAGGAGACCAAACAAAAGGAAGCCAAGGTGTTGATATAAAGAGGGAAGAAATTCATGAAGAACATGGCAAATGAAGGCATGGTCTATTATGCCCTTATCCCTATTCCAATAGTAAAAAAGGTGGAGAGGTCTGAGGATAAGAAAGAGGACAAATTGAGATTGATTGACCCTGCAGTACAACAGCTACTAGACAAATACAAGGGTGTCATCTCAGATGGCATGCCAAGGTCACTACCTCACATGAGGGACATAAAACATTGTATAGACCTTATACCTAGATCCACATTGCCTAATAAAGTAGCATATAAGCTCACACCAGATCAAAATGTTGAGATTGTAAAACAAGTTGAAGAATTGTTGGAATCCAGATTGATTGGAAAAAGTTTGAGTTCATGTGTAGTCCCTGCAGTCTTGGCACCCAAAAAGGAAGGAACTTGGAGGCTTTGCACTAATTCAAGAGCTATCAACAAGATTACTATTAGGTATAGGTTTCCCATGCCTAGGATTGAGGATTTGTTAGATTGTTTGGGGGTGCTAGATGCTTTACAAAAATTGATTTAAAAAGTGGCTATCATCAGATTAGGATTAGGCTAGGAGATGAATGGAAGACTGCCTTTAAAACAAATGAGGGGTTGTATGAGTGGAAAGTCATGCCCTTTGGCTTATCCAACACACCTAGTACCTTTATGAGGTTAATGAATGAAGTCTTGAGGGATTTCATAGGGAAATTTGTTATAGTCTACCTAGATAACATTCTAGCTTTCAGTCAAACCAAAGGAGAACATCTAAAGCACGTAGACCTGGTCCTAAGGAGATGGTATGAAGAAAAATTAATGATCAACTTGGAAAAGTGTTTCTTTATGTAGGAATAGATCATTTACTTGGGATGGTGAATTGAAAATGGATCAAGAAAAGGGGAGTGCCATATTGTCTTGGCCTACACCTAGGACAATGAATGATGTTAGGAGTTTCAATGTCTTAGCTACCTTCTATAGGAATTTTATAAGATGCTTTAGTAATATTTGTGCCCCTATGCTTGATACAATAAAGGGAGGATAAAAGTGCAGGTTTAGTTGGATAGAAGAAGTAGATAACTCTTTTGAAACATTGAAAAGAAAAGTTGCAGAACAACTGGTCCTTTCCCTACTTAACTTCAACAAGATCATTCAAGTAGAATGTGATGCTAGTCATATGGCCATTGGAGTAGTTCTCAGTCAAGAAGGAAGACCTATTGCTTTCTTCAGTGAGAAGTTGAATGAGGCAAAGAGAAGATATTCATCTTTTGACCTAGAGATGTATGCTCTAGTCCAATCCTTGAAAAAATAGAGACACTACTTGCTACCAAAAGAATTCATAGTTTTCATAGATAATTAGGCCCTTAGCTTCATAAACAGTCAATAAAAGTTGAATCACTAGCACATGAAATGGGTAGAGATCCTACAAGCTTTCACTTTCATTCTTAATCACAAGAAATGAGTCAAGAATAAGGTGGTAGATGCTTTGAGCAGAAGAGTCCTAACTACAAATCAAATTCAGTTGGAGAGTGTTGGAATAAACTCTTTGAAAACCATGTATGAAGATGATGAATATTTTGGAGAGGCCTACAAGGTATGTACTTCATTTGATGAACGATTTCATGTTGAGTATTCTGAATTTTTGATTCAAAATGGATTGTTGTTTAAGGGTGCACAACTATGCATACCCAAATGCTCTGTGAGACTGAATATCATTAAGGAAAAACATTATGGAGCAATGGCAGGACATTTTAGTATTGACAAGACATTAGATTTGGTGAAAAGACACTATTTTTTGGCCCAAACTACATATAGGTGTCAGGAGACTTGTGGAGACATGTGTGATATGCCAAAAGGCAAAAGGAAAGTCCACCAATGTAGGTTTATACCAGCCTTTACCCATACCTTCAAGACCATGGGAAAGCATAAGTATGGATTTTATTTTAGGATTTCCTAGGACAAGGAAAGGATATGATAGTGTTTTTTTAGTAGTGGATAGGTTCAGTAAGATGGCACATTTCTTGCCATGCAAAACAACTTGTGATGCTTCTTATGTAGCAGATTTATTCTTTAAGAAGATTGTCCAGATACATGGCTTTCCTTTGACTATAGTCTCTGATAGGGATGTAAAATTTGTTGATCACTTTTGGAGGACCCTTTGGAAGAATCTTGGTACAAATTTATCCTTCTCCTCAACCTACCATCCCCAAATAGATGGTCAAACTAAAGTTGTAAACAGGTCACTAGGGAATCTCTTAAGGTGTTTGACTAGACAACATGGAGAAAGGTGGGATAGTATATTGTCTCAGGGAGAATTCTCCTATAATGATATAGTGAATAGGAGTACCGATAAGTCACCTTTTCAGATTGTCTAGGCGTGCTAGAGTTGAGAGAGATACCTCAAGGAGAACCCATTAATGTAGATGGAGAAACCTTTGCTACTGCTATACAATAGATCCATGACCAAGTGAAGACTCATCTTCAACAATTTACATAGAGATATAAAGCTCATGCTGACAAAAAGAAGAGAGATGTTCCGTTTGATGTAGGAGACTTGGTGTGGGTTCACTTGAAGAAGGAAAGACTTCCAAAAGGAAGATACACAAAGCTGATGCAAAGAAAGATTGGCCCCTGTCAAATCTTAAAGAAATGTGGTTAAAATGCCTATGAACTTCAACTACTATATGATCTTGGTTTGTCACCTATTTTTAATGTTTGTGACTTAACTCTTTATAAGTGTAGTGTTGATGCAGGCGAAGACACAATGCAGGATATTGCTGATGATGACATTCCTAAACATGAACCACCAAAGTTGCATAAGGTTCTAGATACTAAGGTTGCCAAGTGCACCAAGAGTAAAGTTTATATGGAGTATTTGGTGTCTTGGAAAGGACAACCTAATACTGAAGTAGTCTGGATGACAAAGCAACAGATCAAAGATCATGGTGCAGACCTGCAGACTCTCATCTCAAGTGGACAATAGATTTCTTCTTCCGGGGAGTATGGTGTAGGAGCATCTCATAAAACCATTCAAGATGACAAGTTAGACTCTAATAAGGGAGGATAAGGCATTAATAATGTCTTTAGGATGTTTTATATAGGTTTTCAATCATGCATTATATGTTTGTAATAATGAATCCCATCTTGTGAGCCAAACTCCTATTTTGGCATTTCTATGAGCCAATTAGGAATTTTGGACAATAGGGGATCCAATGTGTTGGGTTTAAGTGTTTTAAGATGATTTAGGAGGGTTTAAACTTGACCCAAGGCATTAGGAGGTGAAAGATGACATTTTGACAACTTTTGCAAAAGTTGTCAAAAGTTGTCAAGAGCAACTTTTATGCACTTTTTTGCATTTTGTAATTTGAAACTTCTCCAATGGCTCTAACCTCTTGATTTTCAGTTGAGAGAAATTGAGGAATGGTTTATACACCTCAAGGATCCAATTTCCAAGGGGGTGATTGTACGAAGAAGAGTTTTGATGAAAACAAACTAAAAAAATTATGAGTTTTCCTACAATTATGAAGTTTTGGCCCGTGGTACTATTCTATATGGATTGGGATTCATTCCCAATGATGTGAATTGATTTAAGAGGAGATTTTAATCTGCTTTGGTTTTTATTTGGAGTCTTGATTGTGTGTGTTGCTCCTGATATTCAAGTTTTGCTGTAGGTACCCGAAAAACCAGGGTTTACCTTGGGTTTTTCCTCATTCATGGCCATATCTTGCACTTTACCAATATGAGGCTCATGGGATTTGGTGAAAGGAAATTATTTTCAATTTATTTTATATTTACAAGAGTGTTTTGTAGGAGGAGCAAGGGAGAGAAGTGTTTGAAGCGACCCTAGGTAGACATCTCTATGTGGCTACCTAGAACTTGAACAAACAAAATCACCTTGTGTGCAAATGACGAAGCTTCCAAGTGTGTAACCCTAGAATCCTTGTTGATTTATGTTTACCAACATTCCCATGGGATTTTAACCCACTGGTTCATTCATCTGAGTATAGTTGCTTCACAAAAGAGACCTAATTAGCCCTTCCAGGACAGTCAAATTCCTACCGGCAAAGACCTTTATTTTCTAGACCTTGACCCTTACTTTTGGGGACTTGTATAACTTCCAAAAGGGTATTTTAATCTATAATTTTTTTCCAAGGTGTTTGGGAAAATATGAACTTAAGGTCCCTTTACCTGCTAAATAGGGCTATAAGCAACTAGGCCTAATTGAGTGAGTTTCTTAAGGAACGAGTATGAACTCTTGCCACCGGTGCTTTGTTTGAACTTGGGGAGTTTTTTATGACTCAAAACTAGTGTGGAAATTATTTTTAACCCTTGGAGGTACCATGGAGTGTGTTGTAGCAAGATACCCCTAATTGAGTAAGAGGGGGTCTTGGAGATGGTGAGAAGATTGTACTAAGTTGTAGAGACTTGCCTTGTTAGGATCTCATTCATGTGCTAGGGGGTCAATGTCATACATTTAGAGGTGTTTGATAGGTAACAAGGAGGGCTCTACATCAAAAAGTAGTCTTAGGCAAAGGTTTAGTAAAGATATCTGCAAGCTGCTCCTTGGTAGAAACATGCTCCAAGATCACATCTTTACTCTGCACTTTTTCCCTCAATAAATGATAATTCAATTCAATATGCTTCATTCATGTGTGCAAAATAGGGTTCTTTAAAATTTTTATGGCATTGGTATTGTCACACAAAATCTTTACAGGTTCTGTAAAATTCATCTTGAAACCTTCTAAAATGTTTCTCATCTAGATAGCCTGGGTACAATTCATATAAGATACAACATACTCAGCTTCAGCAGTAGACTGTGATATACAACTCTTCTTGTTTCTACTCCATGAAACATGTCTTCCTCCAATAAAGAATGCTCCACCAATTGTGCTTTTCCTATCATCAACATTACCTACCTAGTCTGCTTCTGTGTACACCTTCAAGTCAAAGTTTCCTTTATACGGATACCATAATCCATTGTCAACAATACCTTTCAAATATTTGAATATCCTTTTGGTTGCTATCAAATGTGTTTCCTTTAGATTCTTCTGAAATCTAGCAACTAGACCAACTGAATGAGCTATATCCAGTTTGTTGGGAACAACATAGTGCAATTTTCCAATCATTGACCTGTACTCCTTCTCATCAACAAATGTGGCCTAATATTCCTTAGACAACTTACAACCTGTAACCATTGGTGTCCCAACTAGTTTACAGTCACTCATACCAAATGTCTTTAATATCTCCTTCACATACTTAGACTGTGTAATGAAAATACCACTCTTCACTTGTTGAATTTGCAAGCCTATGAATATTTTTATCTCTCCCACTAGAGACATTTCAAACTCACTTTTCATTTCATTTGCAAATTTATTGCTCATATCATCATTACCTCCAAATATGATATCATCTACAAATGCTTCACTAACCAGTATCTTAAATATCCTTTAGATTTGAGATATATGTTGCTATCTTTACTGGTTCTCTGAAAAATTATCTTCATTGGGTGTGAATGAAGCCTTTCATACCATGCTCTCAGTGCTTGATTTAATCCATATAATGCTTTGTGCAACATACATACCATGTCTTTCTCATCAGTGAAAGCATAATCATCTAGCTTCTCAATGTATACTTCTTCTAGTATTCCATTAAAAAATGCTGACTTTACATCCATCTGATATACTTTGAATCCCTTGTGTGCTGCAAATGCAAGTAAATTTCTAACAACTTCCAGTCTAGCCACTAGTGAAAAAGTCTCACCATAATCTTCTCCTTCTTCTTGTGCATAACCTTTGCAAACCAATCTAGCTTTGTTGCGAACTACAACCCCATCTTCATTCAACTTGTTCCTAAAAACCCACTTAGTACCTATCACATTTTTATTTACCGGTCAGGGTACTAGGGTCCATGTGTTATTCTTATCAATTTGTTCAAGCTCTTTCTTCATAGCTTTAACCCAATGATCATCTCCAAATGCTTCCTTAGCAGTTCTAGGCTCAATAGTGGAGATCATGCGAGAATTCTCTCTAATTCTTCTTCTGGTTGATACTGCAACATCCTTATCTCCAATAATCTATTCAAGATTGTGATTGAGTCTCACATACCTTAGAATAATATGATCATTATCTTCAGGTTCTTCTTTATTATTATATCATCTTCTTCTAAATCTACCTATTCTGATTGAACTAGTACAACAACATTCTCTTTACCAGTTTCAGGTTTCATAGGTTCTGGTTCCAAAAAAAAAATGCAAGGATCTTCATCCTTTTTCTCCATATTGGTTTCCCCTAAGACTTTAGGATACTCAGCCACTCGAACATTAATAGTCTCAATGATTCTCTATGTCCAGTTGTTATAACATTTGCAGGCCTTATTCTTGGTGGAATAACCAAGAAATATACCTTCATCACTTTTAACCTCAAAATTGCTAACATAGTCACCTCTCTTAATGAAACATTTGCTGCCAAATATCTTGAAATAACTAACATTAGGTGATCTACCATACCAGTATTCATAAGGAGTCTTGGCCTTACCTCTTTTTACCAAAATCCGGTTCATAGTGTAGACAGTTGTGTTGACAGCTTCTCTCTAGAATTTTTTCACTACACCTCCTTGTATCAACATCATCCTAGTAGCTTCAACAAATGACCAATTGTTCCTTCATGCAATACCATTTTTTTGTGGTGTCCTTGGTGCAGAAAGCTATCGTTTGATACCATTTTCCTCACAATATCTAGTGAATTCCTTAGAAGTAAATTGACTGCCTTGATCAGTCCTCAGACACTTTATCTTCTTACCACTCTCCTTTTTAGCTAAGGCCTTGAATGCCTTGAACTTACTAAATTCCTCTGTTTTACCTTTCAATAATGTGACCCACATCATCCTTGAGCAATGATAAGTGAAGATCATGAAATATCTGTCACCTTGAATACTTTTAGTCCTTATTGCTCCACCGAGGTCTGTATGAACCAAATCTAACAGATGTTCTGCTGAAAAAGATTTTCTCTTGAAAGTTGCGGATGTCATCTTTCCCAACTGACATTCCTTACATAGAGCATTAACTGGTTTTTCCAATAGAGGAAAACCTATCACTGTCTTTGACTTACTCGCTTTAACAATGTTATCAAAATTTATATGACAAAATCTCCTATGCCAAAGCCAACTATCATCTACTTTAGCAATTAAACAGTTGCTGACTTTAGGATTCAAGTGAAACAGGTTACCTTTAGTCTGCTTGCTAGTTGCAATCAGTTCACCTTTGCTCCCATATATTTTGCACATACCATTCTCAAACTCCAATGGATATCCTCTGTCATTGAGTTGTGCAACACTCAAAATATTATGCTTTAGACCTTCAACCCAGTAGACATCATCTCTACTACTCTTTCCATTAAGAGAAATAGTTCCCTTACCTTTAACCATGCAAGGTGAGTCATTACCAAATCTTACAAATCCGCCATCAAATTCCTTCAAAGAAAGAAATTTGCTTCGATCACCGGTCATGTGATGTGAACAACCACTATCAATGATCCAATCATTAGAATTATCCATTCGTGAAACTAAAGCCTTCTAATAAGATGTTTCTTCTTTAATGGCTACAAACACAATGTCTTCATTAGCATCACCATTAGATTCCTCATCAGTGATACCACCATCAACTGCAATAAGACAATCTATTTTGCCTTTTCCCTTGTACTTCTTGAATTTCTCTCACTTGTGCTCATTATAACCATTAGGACAGTTAGTAGCTATGTGTCCAATCTTGTTGCATGCAAAACATTTCAAAGGTAATTTACCTCTATATTTACTTGTACCTCTGGGAAACCGCTTGGGCAACAATGCTTCAAGATCAACCAAATTGTCTTCATCATCAATTTCTCTGTTGGATCTAGATTCATAACTCTGACTGACATCTCTACTTTTCCTCATAGATGGGTTAGAAATAAAATCTCTAAATGTTGATTCAGATTTCTGAATACTACCATCATAACCATTTAATTCAAAAGTAGTAAGCTTACCAATGATGGAGTCAAGGGTTACCTTAGTTTTGTCAATATATTTCAACTCCTAAATGGCTACAACTCGAATAGTGTAGACCGGTAGCAGGGTTCTTAATATCTTACTAACCATTGTGGCATCTTCCACTTTACCACCTGCACTCTTGATCTCACCAACTATCTCTTTTATCCTTTGACCATACTGTTGGATATTCTCACCTTTAGCCATCCGTATGTCATCAAACTTTCCTCTTAGACTCTCTTCCTTGTCACTCTTCACATGTTCATCACCGCTATAAATCTCTTCAACTTTCTTCCATACCTCATATGCAGTATCCAGACCATGGATATCTACATACTCTGCATCAAATAAAGAACATATAATAGAGTTAAGTGCTTGATTGTTTTCTTGTTTCTCTTTCTTCTAATCATTAGTCATAATCCCACTAGGTGCAACATATTGAGCACCAATATGTTCCCAGTATTGATTTCCAAGACTCTTGATATAAATTTTCATTCTGTCACTCCATTGTAGTTCTCTCTATTAAACTTTGGACTTTCCTTCTTCATCATGTTCCACAAGATCTTTACCTCAAGCTGTTAGGCTTAGACCTTAGAGGACCTGAGATGCTCTAATACCAATTGATTGTATGATGAAAGAAAAAGGATTTGGTCAACTACTGAGAGGGGGGGTGGTGAATCAGTGGATAGAAAAACTGATAAACTTCATCAATCTCAAAATCAATCTCTCAAAGTAAACTTAGAACTATTAATGCAATATCACTATCAAGATAAAACTGTCAAGTTAAACCGGTTGACTATTATAACAAATTAACAGTAAACAACTTGAAACTTACAAACATCCAAATACTTTTAGTCACATAAGTTAAACTTCATTTCATATTGTTGTTGGTTATCATGACTTATCAAAGTGGATTAAGTAGTTTAGCAAATCAAGCATAGAAAACATAACCACAAAAACATTCACCACTTGACACAATATTTTTGATGTGGAAACTCAAATGGGAAAAACCATGGTGAGATGAGACTCACAAGATAACTATTTGAACTCTTCTGAAGTTTGCCCTATTAGGATCCAATCTTGTTAAAGCTTTACAAAAAGTCTTGTTAAGAACAAATCCTATTAGGGACCACCCGATTAAGGGATTTACTATAATGCCTTGTTAGAAGCAATACCCTATGAAGAGTAACTTTGATAGAGGATTTGAAATCCAAGCTAATGGACCACCTAGTTAGAGGATTTGAATAACACCAAGCTTTTTAGAGCTTACCCAGTTAGGGGATTTCAATTTGTTGTGATTGTTAGAAAACAACATGAGTTTGCTGATCTGTTTGAATATCACTACACTTACTTGTTTAGATCCTTTTCATGCTCCTATCTGCCTTTACTCAAATTGTTGATACATCATCCAGTTCGGCAACCACACACTCAACTAAAACTTTGCCAACTCTGAAACTAAACAAGTCATCGAATTCATAAACAAATCAACTAGGCCAGTAACACAACAAAAACCTAATTCACATAGATATTAAAAACAAGTTGGTTCAAGTATGACCATTGGATTACATAACAATCTCTACACATCATTCAAGAAAGCCTCGACTGCTCCTTGATCACCGCTTAATCAAACTTAGTAACTCATCACGCACTTTGCACTACATGCAGTATACTTGCTGATTCCCAAGACAAAATCCATTACCTCAATGTGCCAAAAATACTTTGAAACTCTCTCCATACAATATTCATACGTGTCATAATCATTACCACTCACAATTAGATCATAAACCAATATAACCAATTCACCAAACTTAATCGGTTAGGGTTTATCAAATAAATAGGGGTTTACCAGTTCAACTCTCCAATACTTAGCAATACCGTTTCACTCCACAAACTTACCTACTGGTTGCAAACAACATTACAACAATATCATTACCGATTAATTGACATCAATGACAACATAACATTTCATTAATGCAATCTTCATGCAAATGCCAACACACTGAAGAAGCAAACAAAGGAAGGTAGCTTTACAATCAAAGAAGTTCTATAAGGAAACCTCTAGTCAGACAACTTAATGCTCCATGGTACTCTCTTTTCAATGGTTACTATTTCTCCTATAATAAATTTGGACATAAAGCTTTAGAATGTAGAAATAAATAAAATAAAAAAGTTTAGTGTTTTATTTGCAAGAGATCTGGTCATAAGGCTAGTAGTTCCGGAAATCAAATTATGGATGGAATATGTAGTCACATAAATCTGTCCATTTTAATTAAACGAATATTTCGTATTTATTTGATTAAAAATCCACTAGTAATCAGTTAATTAAATTAATATTTAATTAATTCATCTTCAAACATTCTCCTATTAATTAAATAAATTGTTCAATTTATTTTAATTAATTCATTAAACCAAATTCACAATCAATTAAATGAATAAATCATATTTATTTCATTTAATCCCCTTTTCCTCTTTTAAATAAATTAAATAAAACATTTATTTAAATCATTTATCCCCCCCACTTGCATTTTCCTACAAATGCAACTTGCACATATTTATTGAAATAAATTAATTTTATTTTAATTAAAATACTATTTTCCCTCACCTACCAAATCCACTTGCATTCCTAAAACCCCTTCTAGATTCTTTTAACCCCTTCCTAATTAACCTAATCCAGCCCCCAATTATTGTCACATTCCTAAGCAACTTGGAGTCACTTCTCAAAGACTCCAAAGTCTTTGAAAAGCAATTAATGCTTTGTGTGTTCAACAAATTAACCTCTAAAGTCTTCCAAAACTAGTAATGGCTCTTACATGACCATTAATGGCTCTTACATAACCATTTATGGTTAATTCAACTTGCACTCATGTGTCTCCTCACGCATTTATTGCTTTGACCATGGTTATCCCTTTTGCCTTTGCACAAGAGTTTATCCATTGGATAAAAACTTTATTCTTTGAAGAAAAAATTTATTCATTCAACCTAACCTTGACCTTAACTCCCAAGTTAACTCTCAGGTCATGTCAAGCATTTAATGCTTATTCCCTCTCCTCTCAACCTATCTCATATTGACACTTGTCATCCTGGGATTGGGTTGAAAGCCTTCACATGGATTGAATATCATTCAATCCTGACCCTTGTTGAGATTACTCAATCTCAACCACCCATTGCTCCATTTTACCTATAAATAGAGCTCACATTCCTCATTTTAAAAGCTCTCAAACATTTAGCATTTATAGTCATAATCTTGAAAACTTGTATGCATCTAAATTATAGAGAATTTTAGAGAGCATTTAGCATAAATCACTAATATCTTGTTATTTTGGCCTAAAATAAATCATTTTAGCATCATAGCATCTAATATTAGCTTTTATTCACATTTGCATAGCATTTTAAAATAAACATTTCAATCTCGAACCTCCATAAGCATCAATAGTGCAGAAAGCTGCTAAGAGCTACACTAGTTTGAAACTTGGAGAGGAGAGGAACAAGGAAGGAGAAGCTACCAACATGATAGAGAGCATATGGAGAAGTTTAGTTACTTTTGTTAGGCCCAATATGGAAAGCTAATGTACTAAGAGGGGAGGGGTGAATCAGTACTCCAAAAATTTTCTTGAGTAATAACTTTACTGTTATGCATAAACAGAATAGTGCAGTAACATAAAATAAAGTTAAAACAAATAGATAACAATCATACATGATTCACTCCATAACACATATATTTTGGTTACACAGAAACTCTTGGTTAGAGAGAAAAATTGCAGTAGGTATGGCACCCACAACTTCACTACTGCAATAATAAAGAGTGCTCGGTTAGAGCTAAATTTTAGCTATTCCTGATAGCTTACCCTATTAGGAGTAACAAGATCTGTTAGATCTACCTTGATAAAGGATTTTACAACATTTATTCTGAATGCTGCACCTGGTTAGAGGCTTTATAATTTATAGACTTGATTAGAGTCTTTTACCCTGTTAAAGGTTTCTCTTTCAACTTCACAATATTACAATAAAATCATTACAAATATCTACAACTTTACATCTGAAATGTTATAGTAGATTCTATGTGCTCAGAATAGATTACCTTGCTTATAGCATACCTCGGTAACCCATATAGTAACTTGGTAAACCCTCCTGTTTACTTTGTTCTTCGACTGTTCTCTGAAAACCTTCTCGGTGACCTCTGTGTCTCTATAACAATCTTCTTACACACATGTATATACACCCTTAACTCATGCTGTATAAATAGATCTCTTAAGATGGTGATCCAATTCATTGCTTCGATCTTACAAACAAGATTCCTCGAATGATTAACTATACAAAATATTTCATTGTTTAGATTGATCTCAAAATCATACACAATCTTCTAGTGCAATTTCCAATGTAATAATGGTTAGATGTGCCTTGATCTTGTAACATGTTTTCATATGCATGTCCAGGTTCAATGTATCTGGTAACACGTTTCACTCGGTGTATATCAACTCGGTGTGTCATCTTTGCTGCTCGGTAGTCATAAAAAGATACTTGGTAGATAGCTTGATGTATACTGCGTTCTGTGACTGCTTTCCTCTGTAACCGACTAGATTGTGCATATTGACTTCTCTGTGTGTACCGATTGCATGATTCGGTAGTGTTAATCGACTAGAGTATATAGTATGACTTTGAATATAAAAAACTAATGGGAATTTGATAAGTAGTAACAGTCTCCCCTTTTGACATTAGTTGAAATTTTTGACAAAAACTACTTTCAAAGTCATAACTCAAAAATCTATATACTTTGCAAAATGACTATACTTGACAATATATACAATAGTCAATGAAATAGTATATTCATATATACTCCCCTTATCATTATATTGTACATAACTCTGATTTTTGCATGCTCGGTTCTGTGCTTGTGTGCTCTGCATACTCTTCTCGGTATACTCCCCCTGTATACAATACTTTGAATACTATATCAAAACTATATCACAAAAACTGTATCATTCCCAAATATATAGTATCACTCAATATATTGTATTACTCCCCCTTTTTGACAAACATCAAAAACTTAATTCCCATCCGAGGGTGGTAACTGATCAAAAATAGATTTATACTTCTTCTGGGCATCATTGAGTGCGACAGAGAGTGCATCTTTTACACTTTCCATTAAAGAATTTTGTGCTTGAATATCAACCAATAGTGATATTAAGCCATCAAGAGTGCTTCCCTCTTGTGTAGTAGATAGGCGTGTGGCTCGATTAATCTGTTCTTGAACTAATGAAAGATGAGGAAGGAATAATGTCTGGAGTGTCATTATATCCATCTGGATCTTATGTTCTTCATTCCCGAGTTCCAATTGTTGAGCCATGAGCTGTTGAAGCTTGGTATAAAATTTTTGAACTGAATTGGGCTCAGGGGTCAACTTATTTGAGAGATCAGTGATCTCTTTTTCAATTGCATCAATTTTATTCTTGATATCTTTAATGAATATAGAAAATGTACAAAGTTTCTGAAATAAATAAAGAATATGCTTGAGTTGAGGGGACAACTCAGCAATGAATTTGACAAGTTTGACTTTGCCAATAGCTAGAGCTTTTTGTACCTCTTCAATCATTTTTGCAGTAAGCTCCTTGTTTTTTAGCTTGCTCAAGTACTCAGATGCATCAACTTTGGATGTTTCTATTTGATTTAGGAGTTCATCCAGTTGAATGTGGATGGCTGCATCGGTTGACACTGTAGCTGTAGGTAGCATATCGGATAGCAGTGTCCTCACCTTCTGAAGTACTTTATTCTTCTTTTGTATGGCCATCTATTTTTCTTGTTCGGCCTTTGCTCTGCATAGTTCACCAAAATCAATGAGTGCTTGCCCCTTTAATTTTGATATATCCACATTGGGCAACACTATTGGTTTAGATAAATCAACTTTGAAACTATGCTTTTTCACCTTCTTCTCTTTACCTTTGGTTGGGTGAACCAAGACAATAGATTGAGAGGTTTGCTGACCCTCGGTAGGTTGCTCGATAGAGGCAACACTTTGGTCAGTTCTTGTAGTTGTTGTGGTGTCTTTTGGTGTCTTGGTACTGGGTGTCTCAGCTGCTACATTGTCGGTGCTCGAGGATGCTTCAGAGGTCTGTTCTTGAGTAGTCTCTTCTCTTGTTGCAGACTTGTGACCTTTGGTGCCTTTTGCTATATCCTGAGGAGCTTCGGTAGAGACAGGTTGAGTGATCGGTGGATAAGGCTGAACTTGTTTTAAAACAAATTCACTAGATACAAGTTTTGCATATGTAGTGCCTTCTATCATCTCCTGCTCCTGTTCCTCTATATCCATGACATCTTCATCAATTTGAATAGTGTCAGCTGGGTCTTGCTCGGTAGCATCAGGATCGTGCTTGGTGACATCAGGATCTTGCTCGGTGACATCAACGATTTCAACTTTAGATTGTTCACCGACATCTTTTATTTTGAAGATTTCCTACCATTTTGCTTTTGGCTCATTCTCTACATCAATATATAGAATTTTGAATTGTAGGTTGTCAAGTGTTCCTTTATTTCTTCTACAGACATATCAGGAAATAGATGGACTAGACTTCTTTCTCTGATTTGTTTCTCTGAGTCCATTGCATATTTCCACCTATTATCAATATGCAAGTAAAGTTCATTCGAAAGTGACTTTACTAGTTCCAATGGAGCTAGCCGAAACTTTAGAAGTGTACAGATGACAACTTCTTCAATTTGTCTCTTCTCATCATTATTTCTTGTTTCATACTTGACATGTCTAAAAGAACCAAATCCACCATATTCTTTTAGATTGGCACAGAAGTTTTAAACACTATGTATATTTACCTTCTTGCTCTTGACAATTTGGAATTTGTTGGCATCCTCAGATTCTGTATCACTAGACTCTTTTGCCAGAATGAGTCTCTGAGTAGATTTCTTGTATGTCTTGGTTACCTTGGGAGCAGTAACACTCTTTTGTTTCTTACTCGGTGATGTAGCTGATGCTCTTGTTTTAGGTCTCTTTGTTGGAGGAGTCGGTAGGGCCTTTGAAATGTCCTATTTGTTTCTTTTCAATACTTTACCCTTAGGCGGTTCAGTGCTCAATGTTATTGCTGCCTCTTGAGCTTCTGATTCCTCTTTAGTGATGGCAAGAGTGCCTTTGACAGGTGTGAAGGAAGATTCTTCTCCTAATTTCTCTGTTAAAACCTTTATCATCTTTGTTGCTTTCCTTGTAGCTTTGGGTACTACAATGCTTATTTTTACTTTTCCCTTCACCTCTTCATAGGTTCCATACCTCAGTTCAGTGGCATGCCTTGGTAATGAAGATAGGCATCAATTTGTTGTTGTGTGATATCAAAGTCAATCTCGTAACCCATAGGT